>NW_017277125.1:815934-861432 GCF_001594065.2 Cyphomyrmex costatus | reverse complement strand
AGGGGGGGGGGGGGAGGGATTGCGAGAAGGCAAACTTACCTTCACCGTCAGGTTTCCGATGGGGAAAGTCTTGATGGGCGGACTCTCGTTCGGAGCATAGCGATAAAACTCTCGACCCCCTTTGTACCACTTGACGGCGTACAATGGGTCGCCCTCGGTGTCGTACCAACATTTCAACGTCGCCGAATCGCCCTTCCTGACGGCCGTCGGTGTCTGGATACGCACTCCCCGCAGACCCGAACAAATTCCTGGAAAAGAGAGAGAGAAAGAGGAAAGGTTCGTTAAAATTATATTTTATCCGTGTCGTCTACGCCGCGGGCACATCGTATTATACACCCGTTTGTCGTTGAAACGGCGTTCCAGCATGCTCCAGCTCACGTTGTGCGCTTATCGGGACGGATGATCTTGGTGAAGTTATTAGGGCACGTGCAGGACGCAGAGACCCGCGTATATGGATCCGAATCTCAACTCATACCCCCGAGGGAAAAGAGGAAATGAAAGCCGAAGGTGAATTTCTGCCGTGTCATGTCATGAGAGGCGGCTGAATATCGCGATGCATACCTCATCGATTACGTTCGCGGACAGTGTTTCCCAAATAGAAAAAGTGACGACGGGCTTTCTCCCGTCTCTGAGCTGAAGTAAAGACGCTACGTCACATAATATTCTGTGACTATCGATTTTAAAGTCCCAGCGATGGTCTACTTTGATTTGATACTCCCGTATTATGGCCCACTCTTTCGTGACTCAATCCTTCATTGAATATTATCTCGTTATTTTCGGGCTCGATAATACCCATGAAAATAATAATTTGTCATTGTAATTATTCGACCTTTGTATAAAAACATTACATTTGTTTTTTAATCGTCATATACATTGCCATAATGCTACACGCTCGACAGAGCGAAAACCCGATGGAAAATATGCGAGGAGCAGACTTCCAAAATGCATTCTGTCCAAAATTTTATTTTTTGAATTAGAGATGAAGCATAGTGTGTTCAGTGTTGAAAGATTCATATTTGTTGTAATATTCTACGGTGTTCTGAAAACTAAAAGAACATTTTTTTACCATCAATTTATGTACCGTAAATATTAAAATTTATCAAAATAATATGCAACTCGAGACAAAGGAAATGCATTTGTTTAACATTTTTATGCATTGATTGATAAATTGCTATTTTCTGTAAGACGCGTCGTTTCCTTGTCACTTTCTTCTCGTTTTCTGAAAATTATAAATTATAAATTATAAATAAAACGCGCATTTTGAAAGTCTACTCCTTCCTCACATTGTATTAATTATAAAGATTATATTTCTCCTGACTTTTCTATCGTATAAGGAAAAAGTCTCATCTTTTAATTAGATCAAATGATCCTGAGCCGCGAGCTTGAGAACCACTGAGCTTCGCAGACAGCCACGGCTGATAATCAGAGTGACATCGTCATTACGCGGAAATCCTCGTAATGAAAGCAACCGCGAATATAATACGGGTTCGCGAGAAATAGTTTCTTATAATAACGGCGACGCGTATAACGCACTCAACTCGATCTCATCTGCGGATTTGAAATTATTCGGCGAATCCCATGTCGGCCGCCGGAATCCTTTATCGATCGCGAATAGAATCCTTCCTGCGTTCTGCTCCGTTCTCCTCCTCGGCCTCGACCAAATATTCTCATTCACGAGGAATGGGATCGATCTCACGCGAGAAACAGAACTTACGCGTTCTCGAAACGGATCTCGTCGCCGCGGCGCCTTCGCGGAATTTCCACGTGCCAATGTATGTTTGAAAATCGTTCACTTTTCCAAATGTCCCATTTTCCAGCTATTTATGTCACACGTTTTGCATAAAGGATTATGTAATAAATTTATAAACGTTCCATATGTCGATCAATGAAGAAATTCAATTATCGGTGAAAATCTTAAAAAAGATATACAGCCTTGGACAAAAATATTTTAAGCACCTTATTAACTATTATTTAAAGTTTTAGCTTAAAAATTTATTTAACATTTCCTGGAAATTATCTTTTGTTCCAAGAATATTTTAATCTTTTGTATAATTTAAATCATTAACAGGTAACAATAAGATAAAAAAATTCTAAATGAAAAAATATATACGAGTGACCGATATTTTTGACCAAGACTGTATATTATCTAAAAACAGTATCAAAAATATAAAAATTTCATAGATTGTTCTATTTTTATGTATAAGCATTCGTGTAAAATTTAAGCACAATTCTTTATTAAAGTTAAAAAGTTATTTAATCTTTTAGTTTATCCTAATTCTCCCTCTCTCTCTTTCTCTTACGTAAAATTATGTTTTGTAATACTTATTTATAAATCTAATTACTTATTTATAAATTTCATGATCAAGTATAATATTAAGAATTTAATTAAATTTTTTATACACGTACTAATAAAACAATTATAAATATTCGTATAAAAATTTATTTGGATCCACATACTCGCGCGCGTTTAAAAGTTATTGACCAAACTGCAGCAAATATGGTCCGTTTTGCAGGATAAAACCATTATAAGCCAAATTATTTGTTGTTTTGTTTTTTTTTTCAATTTTTGTTTCAGGACGTATTTACGAGCTAATATTATCAAAATTTTAAAATAATATTGACTGCAACGATATTACTCAATATTAACTTATTTTGGCTGATTGTTTGATACTTTTAGTCGATATTGCGAAATATAGTGAAATCGTTCTTAAGCGTAAATATAGTCTGAAAAAAATGAATACAAAAATAGAGTCATATAACGCAACACATCGTGACTTGTTACCGTATTCAATCAAGTGACAAACTTTATGGTCAGTAAACTCTCAAGTTAGAGATTCTGTTTATGTAAAGAAAGTCCGTAGTATTAAAGTTTCCGTGTAAATGATTCATGCGGTACGCAGCGATTTCAATGCGACATTTTTACCCAAGTTTCCACGCCAAGGAGAAATTCTTAGCGTTTCTTTCCATATATAGGATCGATATAACGTCGACTCGCAGTTTCACGGATTGGACGAAGAATTTCGGAGGAGAGTATCGTAGGAAAATATTGCCCCAGCGCATTAAGGGTGCGACGATCGGGAGGGAGGGGGAGTGTAATGTCCTTCCACCCCGTTTAGAGGCACTTCGCGGGGCTTACGGGTATTTAGTTATAAAACCACGAGGGCACTCTCTCTCGCGGCTGGTCGTTAGTCGTTAATAAAAAGTGGATTTGCGGCAAGCATAGCGACGACTGACGGGGAAGAAGAGGGTTGAGGGTGACAACCCGCCCGAGACCGTCGCGTCGTCGTCGTGACGGCAGAAAGTAACGAACGTGCCGTCGTGCGAAAGAAACAGATAAGCGCACGCACGTAACGCACTTGTCTGTCACTCTCGGCCGACGACGATGGCCACATACATCAACGAGTCGAATTTACTCCGAGCTATCCGTGTTTTTCGAGATATATCGAACGTTATATTCTCTCATCATAAAAAAAAAAAGAAGAAAGAGAAAAAAAGGGGGAAAAAAAAGAGAAGTGGATGCGCAAACAGCGCTTCGCAATAATTTCCATTCGTCCGCAGTGTACCCAGTGGCGAAGTGGGTAATATCAATCTGCTCGAGAGACAGCGGCTCGATTCGGAATATTCGATGCCGATATGAGAGCGAGTTCAGCTTAATTCGCTTACACTAATGGCGATACGCTCGGTTTAACGGACGGCTCTCGCGCAATGAATGCGATTTCGCCCGATCGGACAATCGCACGGACGGATCTGTAGAACGGATATGACGTTCGGTAGAGCGATCGGCTTAATTAGCTGCCGAGCGAAGCGACGAATCGCATTTGCGGAGTAGGAAAGAGAAAGAGATACACAGAGGAGGCCCGTATCGTCGTGCGCTTCGACGCTTCGGATCCCTATACGCTCCAATAGGAAGCTTATCTTTTGTGTGCCGGCAAAAGGCTCGCGCGCACGATCGGACGAAAATTATTACTAACGAGAATGAGCACGCATCGTGAGACTTTGATTCGAGATTTCGCATACGGAAATGTTATCTGAATTCTGCTTTTTTTTTTGCACAAACTGATAAAATGAGATACCGTAATAACGAAACAATTGCCGCCGACGCACATCGTTATCTGCGTTATAAATGCGTAGATAGGCGAAGTTTCGTTCTTTTTTTTTTTTTTTTCGGAAAAGGAGAAAAAAGGATTGTATAACTCGCTTTTTACACAGTATAGCCCCGCTTGTAAAAATATCGTGCTAATGCAGACGAGATATCTCGCGCTTAATATCGGATTTCGGAATCCGTTCAATTTGAAGCACGGTGCTCGTTTTCAAGCGAGATGTTTGTTAACGTCAGATGCGCGGGTTTCCATGACGTAGACGATCGCGTGAAGTATACATTTTAACACTTCATTTATCAAACGTTATTATTTGTTAGAGGGATTGAAAATGATATAATTCCAGCGAGTTTATTTCTCGCGATACTACCATCCCCGTTATCCATTTTTATTGCGACGAGGAAACGTTGAGACTATTTTCGTGTAAAGTCTTAATTCACTTCACGATTTCAATATGTAATTAGAGATACGAGAAATGATAATTTCTTATCAATATGTCAACAATTTCGATAATTTTAACTTGCTGTCTGATAATTTATGTGTCGTTAAATGAAACAATGAGGATGTTTCCTCGACATCATGTTCAAATTATGTTCTTTTCGTAATCATTTACATATTGAACAAAATTTTCATTAGGAAAGAGCTTATTTAGTAAAACTATTCTGAAATACACGTGTATATATACATATATATCGGTATAATTTTCAATTATTGTCTTATTGATCGACGATTTATAATGTTGAACACAATGACGAGAATATTTTCTCGACGTTAAATATAAATTATTTTTCTCATAACCATTTGCATATTAAACAGAATTCTCGCTAGGAAAGAGCTTATTTGGCAGAATTGTTCTGAAATACACGTTCGCAGTTTGATAAAAATTAATGACTTTAGAAACGGAGAGACTATCAAAAATAGATCGAATTTTGAAATAAAAGAAGTTAAAAAAGTCTCTGACTTACTAAACTGTTCTCGTATATCTACATCAATAGAATTTTAACTTGCTGTTATGATAATTTACGTATTGCTGAGTGAAATGATAAAGGATGTTTTTTCGATATCATATATAAATCTCATTATCTTCTCACAATCACTTTAATATTAAACAAAATGTTCATTGGATAAAGCTTATCTGACAGAACTATTCTATAAATATATATATATATATATATGTGTGTGTGTGTGTGTGTGTGTGTGTGTGTGTACTGAAACCCCTATTAGCGAATCTCGAATTAGAGCACAAAATCCCTTCCATTACGCGTTAGACGCATATGAGTAGCATAACGGTAGAACCGCGCGGCTTCTGACAGAACCCTGAATTTCATGGTTTAGAAACAGAGACAACTTCGTCGTTATAACGTTCGCAGAGCTCCACGAACTATTGAGAGATTTCGGTAAATATATTTTAAGACAGTATATTATACGAAAGAAGAGCGAGATTGACGTAAGATTGACGATGAACAGGAAATATTCATTTGCAAACGTAAAAGTCGTCTTGAATAATGATCAGTATACGTAAAGTTTCAGCACAATCAAATATTCGATCGTTTGCCGACAATCGTTAATATTAAGGTAAGAAAACATCAATAAGAGAGGAAGTTTGGTGAGAGACCAGATCGTACCGAAGGCGAAGCGCGAATTTAACCGGCGGCGCGGCGGCGCGATGAAGGGCTCTCCGTCGCGTACCATAAAATCGCATTCGCCAGAATGTCATTAATGCGATTATATACCACCGTGATGGGAATTCGTTAAATTTGTTAATGCCCTATTACGGGGAACGCCCGTACGTTTTATGGCGAATGGTGCAACGACCCGACGCCAACGTCCGACATTCCTCTCGGATACAACGCCGCGCCGCGCTGCCGGCTGGTTCAATGCTCGCGGCGAAAAGGATCCTCTTTCCCGAGACGTCTCGCCTCTCGTCTTCACTAACAGTTTTTGCGCTTTGTTCCCCCGAGTAGCAACGCCCATCACACCGGGACGAAATCCATTTCGTGAGCTGGAAAACCTAAAGATCTGCCCGCGGCAGACATTTGCGTATCGCGTCATAATTCTTACGACAGCTTCGCAGTCCTCGCGCGTACCGCATCGTCTATGCATGTACTTTATGCTAATATCCGTAATGGAGAAAGTTTCTGATATCGTGAAAAAGCGTCTGACCTGGAGCACTCAGGCATGAATTTTACGGTGGCGCTAAATTAACGATGGTAATGTATAGTCGTACGCTTAACTTGAAATTTTTATAGTTTGCCGCCATGCGCTTCGATGCGATAATGCGATAATTTAATCTCGCTTAATATTGGCAATTTAATTTAATCCATGTTAACATAATAAATTCATTGGATTTAACGTAATAGCTTGACCGAAAAGTCGAATACGCATATCGTTCGTATGTAAAATTTATATCGTCGGTTTGCACACGTATACCACGCACATGTTTACTCGAATGTGTCAATGAAAACGTTCATTTTCGAAACATACAAAATGTTTGTCCACACGGTTAACTTATTAGAGCTTATTGTTCGTATTTTACAGTTGGAAGCTGGTGCCGTCGCTGCGGCCACGCGAAAGTGGTCCATCTCGAAAGGAGAAAGAAAACGACTCTCTGTACGAACCACGTTGGTTGACAGCTATACGTATATAGAATCTGCAGCAATCCGATTCGGCATACAAGTCGCAAAAGGATGGATCTATACACAGGATGCCGTTTATCGGGGCAATGAACGTGCGAGGCCAGCTAGCCAGCGGGGGAAGACAGCGCATAGCGGGAGGACACGCGAATTGAGAAGAACAGAAGCAATTGGTTGATATCCCGGAGCGCATGCATGCTGTCGATGACAGCAGGTATATACCATTGCCAACTCGGATGTAACGAGGGAGATTCTGCGTGTTACGCGTGCCGACGACGTGTACATAATGCGTGTGCTGTACATAAGGGAGGTAAAGGGCGGAAGACAACTTACCCACGATGTGAAACCACAGCAGAATTTTCAGTTCCATGGATACTTCTGTCGCTCGTCGCCGTCGACGTGTCTCACTGGAGCTGTCTGCGATCCTCGCTCGTTGTCCGTCGTCGTCGTCGCGTCGGACGCGTCTCTTCGCATGTCGTTGGAGAGGCTCCTCTCTCTCTCTCCTCTTCAACAGCAGCAGGAGCATCAACAGCCAGGACGGCGTCTGTGTGAAAGGGTGCACCCGGAAAGCGACGACGGTGGAAGCATAATCCTCCGCAGTTGAGTGGCGTTGTGTATACGAACTCTGGAAATCTGCGTGACTCGATCACGGGGGGAGGGGGGGAGAATTGTTCCTCGGCGGAGAAGAGGAATATGCGCGGCTCGCCGAGCCCGGCTTCTCTCTGGTGGTGCACGGCTGGCTCCGTCGTTGCTGGAACCCCCGTTGCGCGTTTCGCGCAGAATCAATTTCCTCGCGAAAACGACGACGGCGCCGGCGACGCGCGCCGCAAGTGCGCGAGCGTGACCGCGCGAAACCGCGCCTGCGTCCCCGCGTCGTTAAACTTGTCTTAGCGACGTGTGTTGTACGTATACAGGAGCTGTACTCACACCCGCGTACACGGACGGAGCGACACACGCACCCCCAACGTCGTCGTCGTCGTGCTGCGGGGGTGAATGTGCGTACGTATATACGAGTAAAATCTGGTCCACCGATAGATTCCGAACAACTCCGAGTCGGCCCCGATAGGCCAGTCTCCCTTTTCCTCCCCCTGGGGCACCCCGCGACACCCCGCTTCGCGGCGTTGTTCTCCCTTCCGCTCTTGCATGTGTGTTTTGTGTGTATGCATTCGCAGGATGAACGCACTCCTGCTACGAGACGAGCGGTCTTGTCACGCGGTGTTCCCTTCCTCCTTTTTCGAGATATACCGCTATCGATATTCTATCAGACCACCTATCTGGATATCCGTTTGTCTATTTGCAGGTCTAGCTGTTCTGTACCGCTTTGTTTTACTTGAATAACTATATATATATATAAATATATATTCTCGCGCGCTGAGACAATACTGCTCCACTCCTTATCCGCGGAATATCTCTTTTACCAAGTTTCTCCTTAACAGATAAATTGCAACGAATTGCAATTATTTTCGCAATTAGTTGTTTTATATTATTCTTAGTTACGTTCTTCTAAGTATTCATATTGATACTTGTATAGAGAGAGAGAGAGAGAGAGAGAGAGAAAGAGATTGATACTTATTATATACATGCTTTGTAAATTTATATACATTTCGTCTATTTAAAGAAATAAATAAAAATCATTTATAAATATAAAGAATGAAAGTTTAAACGAAAGGACCTCGATTAATCTGAAGTTTGTTCATCCGTTTGCTTAACGGTATTGTCTTCCAGCTATTCCTGTTATTTCTCGTACAACAGTTAACGTAACACTGTGACACAATGAACGAGACTTGTCTACGGCATAGATATTGTTCAGCTTTTATCCTCCAGAAATATGTGTGGACATAACTTATATGAAGAGTATCATGTACAGAGGGAGTACGGATATCCACGATTATTTATCGCTGTCGACGACTCCGATGTAATACAAGAAAGTAGAATGAACAGGGTCGTATCGTAACAACACAATTGTGCTTGCGTAAGTGCGTCGGCTTGGTCCGAGACCGAGTGTGTTTGTGAGCCGATTGCATGACGTAGCCATTAGAAGGCACACAGAACTCTGGACGTAACTCGGCGAGCAATCCCAAATAACTTCCGAAGGGGAACTTGTTCGATTCCCAATGCAGCCGGCGACTTACGTAATATCCATTCTCCCAGGATTATCAATTTTAATTAAAACGAATTTCCGCCCCTTCCACCGCGGCCGCGCGCTTTCAGTCCCAGCGTCCGCGGCCAATTATGGCGAATTAAAACTAATTCGAAATAATCTTCAAAACTTTTCGCCGACTCGGTTCAGTGGCCTTTCATCGGCCTTATCGCCCATCATTCGCACGTTCTCCGCGAAATAAACTCGACCGTAAATCCTCGTCATTCGCCACGTCCCAATTTATATTATATTCCGACTCCTCGCCGGGAATATAAATATAACTTAATAATCACACACATCATTGCATCTATATACGTATATACCTGCGTGTCCATTAAATAGTATCGGCGAATGAATACTTGTGTCACTAGCGGGTGCATGCGACACATTTACGTTGCGGAATTTAAATTCATGTCGGGCACTTCGCATACGTATCCGTTTCCGAATAAACTAATTACACACTCGCGCCTCGCCACCTGATCGAATTACCTGTGATGCGTCAAACTGGTAAATTTCCGCGCGATAAACATTCCGTCGTAAGTAAATCCCGTCGACGCGCGCGAACGAAAATAGTATATAGTTACGCTGTACCTTTGACGGCGTGTGGTGAGCAAACGATCCTTTCGCGAAGTCTTGTTTACGCCGCAATAAACCTGAAAGGTCTCTAGCGAGACGCAGGAAGATGGATGGTGTATGTTTCAGCGCGATGCGACGAGCCTCGCTAAAATGCACCTGACTGTGTGTGCGACGACGAAACGGGCGTAAAGAAACCACCCCGTCGGGAAAAGGGAAGACGGCGGCTAATCGCGAGGAAAAGTTCGCGAGCCCTGCGACCAATTTCTCCTTTCATTCCGCATCCGGCGTAGAAACGAATAAAGGAAATCAACGGCAGAACGATCTCATTTCGGATTCATAGGTATACACGATCGCGCGAATGAATAGCAGCTAATTAATATACCCATCGGCGCTCGGCATCTGTTTAACATCTTAATTACGATTCATTCGTGGAGTTATCGTCGCGCGATAACTATGCCGATCGTCGATTTATCGTAAAATCAATCTTCGCCGCTTATTCTTTCATTCGTATTCAAGAGGGAATTTCAATTTCATTCCTAAATTTATTTGTTTTTTCATATTTTTTTAATTACAAAAAATACAACTGTACTTTTAACGCTGAATAATTCTTGTTCTATTGCACAAAATATTTTTTTTCTTTTCGCGTTACGACCTTGCAAGTCATTTCCAGTTAATTAATGTTGGGACAATGTCCGAATATGCGCTGAGACATTGAATACATTCACAACTATATCATTTGGCTTTTAATAATAAGTTAAAAAAGGGAGTATCAGTTTTGTTATTTCGTATCTAAACAGCAATTTTTTGTGTTAATGAATTTTTAAATATTTTGTTATAATTACTGTTTAGATATAAAATAATAAAATTGATCTTCACCTCTCTCGAAAAATAATTTTGGATACGCCCGTGGGTTTCAAATATCGACGTCGTCGACATCGTCAGTTTTCTGTAAAAAGAAGGAACGGAAGAGAAAAATGACATTGCCGATGTAACTGGCAATTGTAATTTGATATAACGCGTTTTGTACGTGTCATGAATATTACGTAACAGAAAATAAACTCTTTATTTGTAATATCCTTTATAATCGGTGTCTTAATAAATTCTAGCGCGAATATACGTGACCGGAACGGCTGCTGCCGTGACTTACATAATATCCATTAGTCCCAATGAGAGGGAGGAATTGCGATTGAATGAGTTAACGAACTTGAACCTTTTACCGTGTATAAATAAATGCGAGAGAGAGAGAGAGATAGAGAGAGAGAGAGAGAGAGAGAGAGAGAGAGAGAGAGAGAGAGAGAGAGAGAGAGTGTCCGCTTATCTGACCGTCTTATCTGTCTCAATTTCGGCGCAGAACTTTGAGAGACCATGAAGATTATACAAATAGCGTCAATATCTGAGATAGACTCATTAATATACAATGAGCGAACAGCTCGCCGGCATTCTTTCAACGTTGCCAACGACATATGAAAATTTCAGCGTCGCCTCGACGCCGACAATATCGAGACGAACGCGAGAATTCATGCAAGTACCGTTACTTTCAACGCTCTCCATTTCTTCTCGTCACTTTCCCCTCGTCACGGCTTTCACGCCACCCTCGTGGAATCTCTTCGCGCACCCTCGTTCGCTACTTCCCGCACTGCTGGAGAATGGAAAGCGGGCGAGGGGCGATGGAGCGGCCCCGTTAACGCAGCGCTGACCGAGCCGGGCGAGCGTCGTTATACCTCTTTCGAATCATCGAGCGATGTACAAGCATCGTCGTGCGCGGTATACCTTCTAAATAACGTAGCAGGCATATCCGCGCTATGTTGTCCGCTAGGGGATATAAGCCAACCCTCTCCAATCTCGCCGGTAATAGAGACAAGAAAATAAGACAAGCAAAATTTCGATTTGACGTATACTTTTGCGGCTTTATTAAATCCAAAACGTTCTCTTCGAGAATATAGACGGCGGAAATATGGAGGAAAAGCCATCGCTGTTTTACATTTCCCCGTAGCTGCAGAATTCAGTGCAATTGAAAGGTATAATAAATATAGTAGTGGATCTGACAACTTGTGTTTCTGACTTTACTGCAAGTTTCACATTTATTTCTACATTCTGTGTATTTCGTTGTAGAATTAAAAATACATATTTAATAAATTTATATTTTTTTGAGCCTTGGAATGAACAATCGCCGCTATTACAGATGCATGTCATTCTTTAACCTTTAAAAGGATAGGTGGTTTAAAGGTATATTTAAGTTGGTAAGTAGGAGATGTGGGCTTAGAATACGTACTCATTAATAAATTGTAATTTTACTATGATATTATATTTTTTACTGGTATATTATGTTATGGTTAAATTTACATTAGTTATATCCTTAGAAGATAGGGAAGTATAAAAATAATGAATTTTAAAACTTGTAGGAGATACTTTTTATTTTCTTTTTCCAACAAGGTTTTAAAGAAAACTATACCTGAGGTGCTGTGACTAACCCACCTACCCACTTAAAGTCTTCGTTTTTTGGTGCTGCAAGTCACGTGTATGAAAAGTACAGAGGTAACATACAGCTCATGTTATATAACTGAGACGTAGCTTATATGCAAGAGGGATCGTTGGCACAAGCGCGTTTACGTGCTGGATACATATGTCTATTGTTGTTTCACTCGCGCGATTTCTAGCAAAAATAAAAGTTGAAGGGTAAGTCGAATGTAAGAGAAAAGTAACAGAAGCGTAAACGAAGCTTCTAGGAGGCGAAAATTGAGACAACGAAACGTAAAAGAAGCGTAAAGGAAGGCGTTTACGCTTCTGTTATTCTCTCTTATTCACACATTCGACTTACCCTTCAATCTTTATTTTTGCCAGAAAACACCGATATTATTCGCAACTATCGTTTCAGCTGAAATGATATTCGAGTTTCTAATCGCGTACGGCGATCACCGAGAGATACAATCGTTAATATATGTACCCAGGTTGATCTGATTAAAAATCCACAGCAGCGTTCATATTTCTCGGCCATATGCCGCTCGTATAGACGCAGTTCCAGAACGCCTTTTAAATTATGGAGCACGGGGAATGTCGTATGTTATACGATTGCGTGCCCCGGTGCAACAAGCGGCCGTTCCCGACAGGGTTGTTTGCGAACCCTTGCCTTACTTGTCTCATGCTGGCCGGCTCTATCCGAACGAGCGGTTATAACGCCGCGCCGCCCAGGTCCGGTGGAACGATACCCAGCAGGCTAATTTCAGGATAAGCCACGGTAATACCGCGTACAATCGTCACGCAGCGTGCGACGGCGCGAGGGTGAATTCGGAATCGAGGCTGCGTCTGGCCGACCAATGTGACTTGGATCAATGCTATACCTCCTTCATTAAAGTGCCATTCGACCGGCGCTTGTCAGAAATATTAATGACGGTGGAAAATTACAGACTCGGTATAATTCAGTCGAAATTCAGACTGATTGATTTGATATACGTGAAATCACGGATTATAATTAGATTGATTTGAAACGACCCCGAAGCTTCTTCATCGAGATCTTGCCGCAAGTCCGTCCAGCCGTATTTTTCGCTTCATATAATTTTTCTTCTGAAGGGGAGCACGCTTGTCTACGACACGAAAATAATGTCGCGATTACGCTCTCGGTACGAAGTCGAAAAACGCGACAATCCAAGGTTGCGCGTGGCGTAACGAAAAATCGATAACCGCTAGACATGAACGGCAAATCAACGAGGGACAAAGTGGATAGATGGCGAGGCAGAAAAACAGAAAGGAAACAGTAGATATATGTACGTTCTCCCGCTATTTTGCTTCTGCTTTTGTTAATAATAAATTCTGCGATGAATATGAGAATGATCTCTTTATAATGAAAATTTGATGAAGAGGTCAAATCACAGAAGGGTATACGTGCAAAATGTATGACGTTCTGACAAATGAAATGAAATATGAAATCTTATTTGTAGTTAACGCCAAGTGGATATAAAGAGATTTGGTCGGTAGAAATTTGTGAGAAATAATGGTCTCGCACGTGAAATGGCATGAAATATTTATGAAAGGAGAAATCGACCTAATTTATCTTAAATCTTTAATTTATCAATGGTGGAAGCGACGAAACGCCGCACGTCAGAATAGAGAGATGGAGTAATTTTTTCTTTCAAGCGATTTACATCACTTTTATCGTCTCACTGCAATTGCCCCATTGGGTAGCGCGATAATGTGATGCCCTAAATCAAACTATGTGCACCGCAGACTACCTCATCGCGCACAAAATTCCACATAAAGGAGCGGATCGTTTCTTATCATTTCGCCGCTAATCGTGCCTTATCATTGTGCAAAGAAGCAATTCCCCGTATGCTGGCGTATACAAATAACAGCGTTACTAATTTAATCTTGGTCTGGTCAAACTCTGTGTCTGTGACTCCTTTTATTGATCCAACGAAGCAGCAGATTCGTCGACACATTTTCGATTATGCACCCCAATCAGATGGGCATTGTGATTTTTAAGACAGGTAGATTAATTAGTCGTTATGAGAAAGAAAAGACGATCCACCTCTCCATAGAGCAATGAATATTCTATAATGTTTCATATACGACAATTTTTCAAATGTTTTGATTAGGCACAGAATAAATTTCTAGAGTCTCCAAAAATTATCTCGTAACTCAGTGATGCATAATCTTTTTTTGCAGGCCATTTTCAGATGTAGACAAAATTTTGAAGGTAATTTTTTATTGATTAAGGTATAATTTTTTCATCTATTTATTCTAGTTATTAATTTTGGTCTATGATTGTGTAAAAGTAACTACACTGAAAAAAAAATATTGGATATTACAGTAAATAAGATCGTAAAATGTGGCATAACATTTTTAATTGGCTACAGCAGCCAATTTTTGGTCGCAGCAATCAATTTTTGGTTGCTTTAATTTATCCGCAATGTCAATACAGGATTTCGGTAGGCTAACGCAATCAAAAATTAGCTGTTGCAATCAATTAAAAATGCTATGCCATATTCACCCAATCTTTTCTTTCAGTGTACTACACGTAGACTAAATTAACTATGAATTTTATCTCATTAATAAGGAAATAAAAAATCAAGATAATTTATAAAAATCGAATATTTTACAAACATATCATTTATTTAAGAAATATATATATATATATAAATTCTTAGAGATTTATATTTTTTAAATATATTTTACATAAAACACTATTAAATTATTCGCAATGTTATTCCATGAATAGTTTCATAAAATAGAAAATATAATTTTATATTTTAGACTATGATCCGGCGAGGAGCCACAGAAAATAAATTGGCGAAAAAGGAATCCGCGGGTTTCGTATTACTGTTGTAGCCAATCGATACACTTAAAAGACTTGTTATACGACGATGAAATATTAATCTAATAATGTTGCAGTAACATTGTAAACGTTCCAGTAATATTGCAGTAATATTGGTCGTATTCAGTAGAATGTTTATTTTGCAATTGTTGAAAGTTTTCTTCGCGCTCATTGGATTATATTTTTAGACTTTTAGATCTAGAGAAATAGTCTCCTCCATATCTCAGCGAAAAAACTTTTACGTGAAAAGAATAGTTTTGCTGAAGAATCCAAAAACTTATCTACATAAAAATCTGAAAATAATTTTGTTAAACTGTCAAAATAATTGTATAACGCTAAGCTAGTTGCTGGAACGTAAAACTTTCTTTGCAACATTACTCATCCGCATGCTTGTGTCCTTACAATTATTTTTATAGCCCGTAACAAGATTATTTTCAAATTTGTATCTAGCTAAATATATTAAGATTCCAGCTAAACCATTCTTTCTGTGCAATAGTTAGAAAAAGAAACACGGAATGTACACAGCCATTACAAAATTGCTGCAATGTTGCTGGAATGCTTTGTACTGTATGGGTTCGGTACTTTAAATACACGCCGGTATTTGCAAATGCAGCGCTCAGGTCAACGATTTTTATGTCCGGGTGGATTTGCAGTCACCACGCGACAATGTACGGCGCCAAAGGGCTTCCGTAAGTCGCTAGAATGGATCTTGATAAACACAGGGCGGTTGTCGAGAGGTATCGTACGGGGCACGAGATAAGCGTGAGAATTAAAGTAGCGAGGGTTAAGCGACGAACAGGCGATCGTGCGCGCCTCTCTATCGTTCTGCAAACAGCAGAATCGGCCTTGCGAGAATCATTTGTCAGGCAGAAGCTACTACGGCGTCCTGATAATTTTTTATTATGCAAGTAGGCCGCAATAAATCCTTATCTAACCGCATTTCCCGCCGTGCACGTCACACGAATATGTGTGTTGCCTATACCGCGTTGCGTTGCGACAAAAAGCGCGCGACCCGATTAGAAATTCGCTGTGTCGACGTCGCGATAATGACGGAGGAGGAAAACGGTATACTTCCACTGTCTGCATCTCATTCGCATCGCTGCGCTGCGATAATTCTGAATAATACCCCCACGATTGAGATACACGTGTCACCGGCGCCGCGGACGATCTTTCGCGCATACCGAAATCTGGCGAACCGGCTGCGCGAATCCGCGCGGCATCGAGCGGATCCGTCCGTTGAGCAAGGTCAAGGCCTCTCCGAGACCCGGCGAATGACGCGACTGACGCGTCTCTCCGATTTAAGATCGGCCAGGCGTCAGTGAGGGCTTCGCGCGGTTGTCGCCGAGACGTCGAGACGCCGCCCGCCGCGCGCTCATGAAAATTACCAGCCGCGAGTACTCGCTCGTGTAAAGAAATACCCTCCCACGAAGTGGCACACGTTAAAGATGTTATACCGAGAACCCTCACGGGACAGCAACGCGACGTACGATATCTGAATAAAGCTCGACCGCAAACCAACCACGTAATAACGTCGAGCGGGAGTATTTCTGGCGGGAGAACTTCCGCAGGAACGGCTCATCGGCGTAACGAAATGTGCAACGATGTGCCTGCCTCTCGACGCGCCCGCGCCGCTGCCGACCGAGGGTAGTAGCTAGGTTATATCGGAGCGTCCCGACGCCTGCGCGGGCCTCATCAACGATCAGCTGGCTGGAAGCTTCCGTCATGGTGGGAAGCGGCGAGGGATGACGGAGAACGGACGGAGATAGATGAAGGAGAGAAAAAGGGACAGCAGAGATCTAACGTACATCCATTACCGTCGCCGACGACGAGGGCAGTGCCGACGACGCCTACGCACATTTTTGGCATCTCCTTCCCGTTGCTCGGCGTTATCGGCGTCGTTACCGTCGCCGCCACCGTCGACGACGACGACGACGGTACAGTGCGCGTTAGTACGCGGCCGTGCAGTGCTGCCGTGTCGGTCGTTCCGACGCCGTCGCCGTCGGTCGATAGAGGCACGCCGGCGAAGGTGCGACGTATACGTCCACTTCGATGAGTCGCCCGCCCGTATTTTATAATGCGGCGCGTCCGTTATCATCGTCGCGTTTCCTGTCCCTCCACCACGTCGTCGTCGTCCACGGGTCGCCGCGGCCGCGCGTCGACCAGACCTCGCGCTCACCGCCGGGTGACTCTGTAAAGACTTGAGAGAGAGCGTCGCGGTATTCGCGAGCGGCGCGTAAGACGAGCAGCGTCGCGCGACGAGCAACGAAGCGACGCACCCGTCATCGCTTCGGTCGTCGCCGCGTTAAGGGACGCGCGTCGTGTGCGATCTTAAAAGTACAAAGCGAATCGCACGAAAGCTTATAGAGTCGTTCCCTCGTGCGGTTGCATAGAGCTTTTCTATTTGCATGGGCTAAACCACTGGCGGCTGTGAGAGAGCGATCCAATTTCCTACTCCGAACTGCTCCGACCCTGGCTCTCTCCTATCCTGGGATACAGCTGTGTTTTCATTCGATCCCCCGTACCGAGTGCGAGGATTTCTAGCGGGAAGATATTCCGACAGCGCATCTTTCGGTACAGTTTCACACACGAGGGACATGGGCCTCTCCAGCAGCAGCAGCTGTCATCATTGTAGCGCGCCACGTCTTGACGCCAAAGCGGTATGAGTCACACGCTTAATTATTGGTTTGACGTTTTAGCGATTTATTCCCGCGACACTTGTTATCCTTCATTTCGGATCGTACAGTAGCCGGATTATACCGGATTTGGAACCGGGTCCATCCAGTTCTCGCACCAAACCGGTCGGCGTCCACGTTGAAACGATTTGACTTTGTTTTTCTCGAGGATGTTACTGTACAATTGTACGATGTCATTACGAAGATGAACATCGAAGCTACTTTAGCTCTCGAATACGCGAAACTACAAGAAGAAAATTATAGAGAATTATCATCGAAAGAACGTTCTCTCTGATCAGAAGACTTCCGAAATTGCTCTGTCATCGTAAATCGATGTGCGCTGCTGACCCATGGGATCGACGATCACGTTATAGAGAGAGACGGAGGGTAGCGTGCCATCGAATAAACCGCCCCTGCCGCTGCTACACAGGGATTAAAGTAGGGGAGTCGATCGCGGGGAGCCCCGCAGCACGTGCGAGCGTGCTCGTCGTAGTGGCGGTTCTCTTCTGATGGTACAACGAGTAAAAGTAGTGACTCACCGGCGACAGACGAGCGCGAACGACGGCGCGGATCGTCCACGGCAGGAGCATCGTCGTCGTCGTCGTCGTCGTCGTCGCGTCGCGTCGGATGCGCCATGGGTCGCCTCGCCCCGATGATCATCCCCGCGCTCCTCGTCGTGGTTCTGTGCTGTCCGGGATGCGGCCGCGCCAACTTCGCGCCTTTCCACGAGCTGGGATCCGCGGAGCGGATCCCGGTGGAGAAGAATCCCGCGTCGCACGGACCGCAGATCGACGCCGGCGACTTCCACGGCGATCCGTACGGTGCTTACCCGGGCCTGGGCTTCGGGCCCATGGGCCCGGTGGTCCGCTCGGCCCTGCCAAACGATGCCACCCTGCGTAGTCTCTCGTCGGCCAGCAGCGACGATGCCGAACAACGGAATATCCCTAAGGAATCGCAGCTCGCCTCGGCGCGCTCCGGCGACGACGTCGCGGTCGGCGACTCCTCCTCGAGCGGCAACGAACATTCGCCGAAACCAGAATATCGCATCGTCAGCGTCGAATTCACGCGCGTCGAAACGCCCTTTCTCATCGGGATTTGGATCTTCTTCGCCAGCATCGCAAAAATCGGTAAGTAACTATATCGAAAGCCGATCCTAATTTATTCTTTTTTTTTTTTCTTTCCTCTTCCTGTCGTTGTCTTCAAGAGAGAGGATACATGTAGGCGTGAGATCTCAGCTTCTCTGGAGCGTATCATTTAACGTAAACAACATAGTCTCTCTTTGCAGTGTTTAAGAATGAACTTATTGTGTAGAAAATGACAGATAGATACGACACGTGCAATAAACATTTGCAATAAATCAAGTATGCTCTTAAATAAAACGATATTCGTTCAAGTAAGCAAATATCTCTCATGGCTCTTCTTCCGAGATGTTGCATCGATAATGTAGCAAATGAATATTTACCGATGTATTCTTAAGAGTCATCCTTTATAAGACTCATATCTATTTTTCACAAGTATAAAAAAAATTCAACCAAGTCAAATACACGAGTGTTATATCTCGATATAAATTTAATTTGACATCTGTTTCTTAATGAAGAGAGAATAATATAAAGGTTTTTAAAAGACAAAAGATTCTGAAAATATCTTTTATGCCATATCTATTATACGTATAATTAACCAATTTAACTTGTAATAACATGCTCGACAAAATTGAAAACAGTTAAACAATACAATGTAGGTAATATGATCATTTCAAATATTACGATAGACAACATGTTATTTGAAAATTGTCATGTTGTGAACACACTCTGCCTCTATTGTTATAACCGAAAACATCTGTCGCAATTTTGTTATCCGCCTGTACACACATCAAGCTGCATCAATTTTCACGATAGTGACGCTTTTCGATGAATACATTAGCGTACGTATATTTTTTCATTTGCTTACGTAACAAAACCTGGCAAATGTCATTGAAAGCTGGCTGCAATATTCGTTACGTTATGCAAGGCTCATTACCCTTTTTCATTACGATGAAATTTGTTTTTAATAATTTCTCACGAATGAATAATACGTGGGCGGATACGGACAAAAGAGCTGTTATAGTACCGAAAATATCGGAATAAAAATTCGTGTCTTAACAATCTATGACTTGTTACTTATTTTATGGAAATTGAGGGAATAAATAACATGTCATAGTTTGTTAAAATACGAATTTTTATTTGATATATAAATAATTTTAATACGTATATAATACATTGGTGTGTAAGCTTAAAAAAATTGCTTGCGCGGCAGAAAAGCCACGATTTTGCATTTCAAGATGCATAAAAATGCTGCAGCACTCAAAGAGTGTAGTACTTATCTTACGATATAGTATTTCACGATGCACATAGACTCATTTTTGTGTGCGCGGCGCACGATAAGCGCCGAATGAACTCGAACGTTAGCATTCCATTTACTGCGGATACCCGTTCGAGCACTACAAAACTCGATGGACGCGCAATTTTTCTCTCTCCGTGCAATTTCATTCGCGTTGCACGCACGTGTGGATACGCAAGCACGCGGTGAGACGTGGTGGTTGAAGAAACAAACTGTGCCGCTGATATTTCTGTTCACCTGACAGCGGTGGTAAAAGTCACGAAAGTGAACGAACGGGCAAGAATAAAATACACCTGCCTACATAAAATTCACATACGTCAGTCTCGCAAATATCTTGGCGGGGCATAAAATAAATTTACGTCTGGCAAAAAGAATGTTATATCATAGGAGATCAATAAAATAGTAGATTTTGTTAAATACTGTTGCGCATGTTTCGATTGATAATAATCTATTGTGACCTGTATAATGTAACCAGACATCCTGTTTTCGACAGGACAATCCTGTCAAATATTTCAAAATACGAATAACTGTACACTGGAATCTCGTAATAGCACGCGATGCGGGATTCTGAATGTAATAACGAGGTCCTCACTTCACTTTTAACAAGGGAACCTCGCTAAGTGTCAAATTCTGATTTCAATGTAACTTTTATATCAATAATATTTTTCAATGAAATTTTTATACCAATATTTTTATAAAAGATAATTTTTTTAAATTCATACTTTCAAAATCATTTTTTTTAATATTATTGACGTAGATAAATAAAAATAATTTTATTATAAAACCTTTGTGTTAGACTTTTTATATTCTGCAGTAATTTTTGAAATATAACGAAAGGGGCTAAAATTATTATACATACATGTATAAAGGGTGATTTTATCTTTTAAAACCGTTTATTTACCCCGCTACTGATATTTTCTAAATTCAGCTATTTACGTAACAGCTATATACGTATACAAAGTTTTATTAAAATCTAAATTTAACACTTCGTGAGATTTTCTTATAAATCATAAAATTCAGGGTTGTATTGGGGTCTCGGTTTTACCGTTACTCACACACATACACTCACCACTCATATGGAAGAGATTTTTGTTATTTCGAGGTTCGCTATTACGAGATTCCAGTGTACTACTTTTTAAAAATAGATTGCTATTATCGTATTTATCTTTTCATCCTATATATTTTTCCTATCCTCTTAACATAAACTTGTCTTTTGTTTCGAATTCGAAAATATCTGGTTACACAAATACGTTCAGCGGCTCATTCATCGCATTACGAGTTATCTACAAGCGAGGTGAAGATTCCATGGAGAATATCGAACAAGATACATAGAATATCATGGACACGTTTTTAAACGGATACATCGTACGCGATACAGCACGACACGCGCCAATGGAACCCACCGAGAGCGGGAGATACCACGTGTCGGGCGTGAAGAAATGCGTAGACAGGTTGCACCTGTCGTGCACACTCCGTTGGAATCTTCGCTGTCGCAGAATGCCATATGTTCCGTCACGGTTAATTTCCCGATTGAGGCCGATTGTAATTTCGGTGATTCTGACTTCCGACGCTGCAGACTGTGTGCGGATTGTCTCACGTTTCTCTGCGCTCGGTCGGGACTGAATTCGGAATCAGAATTGCAAAGATTAGAACGGCCTCCTTAGAGACCTTACAACAAAGTCTGACCACAAGCAATTTTGTCAAAATCTTATTAGAAAAATACATATGTATATTTTCTCCTTGTGTATATATACATATATGTATACTGTGTCACTCACTCTACATAATCTTAATCTAGTTTGGTATACATGGGTTAAGTTAATTCAAATGAAAAATTTATTTTTACGAACACTACCTTTGTATAATTAAAAAATTTAATTTACAAATAATGACTAAGGCAAATATACACTTTGATTATCCTTTATGTTAATTTTGAGGCTCTCACGGCTCATACTTCCTATAAATGAGCTATGCGTTTAACGGGTCATTACCGTGGATCCAGATCCATTGTTAGAATGCCAACGTTTCGTGAATATTGCAGTTCACTTCATCGAGGCAAGGAGTAGTCTGATACTGTTCACTTATATCAAGCTGCTCCTTGCTCTGATGAAGTGAATTGCAATGTTATACATATATTATCTAACAATGGATCTAGATACCTGCGATTTACGAAACACATAGCACGCGCGCTCTATTGTCTATATATTTAAAACTATAATATTTGTACACTAAGTATAAGCTTTTGATATTTCAATACCAGACATATCAGAAGAGAGTTACTGCATCTTATAGATTTAACGGAGCGAAGTAAGTAGCAAAAAATGTGGTAAAAATGTGAGATAGTATAAGTTACAGTGTGATAGTATGCGTACAAGGAAGAAGTACATATATACCTTTCTCTCTAGTAGGATTTTGATAAAATTACTCGTGACCAGATGTTCTGTTATAGTTGAACCTTGATAGTTGAACTGACGATTAATGATTTAACATGACGATTGATGACGTCCAGGCTTCCACATGGCGCCGAAGCTCAACAAGATCTTCCCGGAGTCCTGCTTGCTGATCGCCGTCGGCGTGATCGTCGGCCTGCTGCTGTTCCAGGCGAGTAGCGTCCACATTTCGCCACTGACACCCGACACGTTCTTCCTGTACATGCTGCCGCCCATCATCCTGGACGCTGGTTACTTCATGCCCAATCGGCTCTTCTTCGACCATCTCGGGACGATACTTCTGTTCGCTGTCGTTGGAACTATATTTAACACGATGTCGATAGGTTGGTAAAACGGCGACAACACGCGACAACACCCGCTGGCACGGTCGACCGGCGGCGTTAGGACCCATTTTTCGATTTGGGTATTATTTTTTTCCCTCAACGCGCACCGCACCGATTGGACTTTGTCTTCGTCTTGCCCACGCAAACCGATTCCGATTATATAAAAATGTGCATACTTATCTACCCTCGGGATCAAGAAGCATCACTGTGAGTTAGATCCTCCGAGTGATTTCGAGCGTAAAATGTCACGAAGTCAAATATAACGTTAACTTATAACGATGTCTATATCAGAAAAATCAGAAAACTAAAGTTGTGATATATTACTATAGTATTGCGCGATCTAAAATGAAAATTTAACTATCTCGTCTTCAGTAATAATTCAAAATTATTTTTTTTCGGAGACGATATTATATTTAGAAAAATAAATAAAACAGTTTATAAAGGATTTCTCCTCATATATAATATATACTTGATACAACTGCATTAAGCTGCTAACATCTGTTGGGCACCGCATCAAAAAGTGATGCTTTACAACACATAGAACATTAGCTGTTCGCGTAGCAATCTTTTATATTTTTTCATATTCATATTTTGAGAAATTCTAAATATAGTCAACGATAAAATCGAAATATAGTTTTTTATATTTTTTAATGCTCGATAATGAAACTATATTGTTTAAATATTATATAATACTTTAGTCTTTTAATTCTAAAATTCTAAAATTTATAAAAAATTAATTGCCGCAAAGGAGAAAAATATATTTTAAGTCTAATTTGCAACCTGCTAAACAATCTGTTCCAATGCACGTAGATAAAAAAAATTCTAAAAAAAAAATTAATTAAAACTTTGAAAGTGTAATAAGGAGGTTAAACAAGTTGGTTGCGTACATTATACATATGTATAAAGAGAGAAGCGTACATAAATAAAACACTCCGACTATCCCCCGCAGACGGTGGAATTTCCATTCTTCACTTTTGCTCACGGTCTGTTCACGATCTAGCGTAAACGCAGATGTTCATCTTGAAAACGTAGAGAAAATGCGCGGCTTGAGAACGAAAATAGCGTGCACGTCGAAGCGGATGCGCGGGGCAAGCGACGATGACGACGATGACGATAATGACAACGATGACGACGACGACGACGACGACGACGATGACGACGACAATGATCTGCAGAGCATATGTGGCAATTGTCATCTCGATGCTATCATTCGCTATCAACGCAATGATAACGCGCGATTCGATCGTGACTCCACGATAACCACACAGATTTCATGCGAAATTATCGTTATGACGAAAAGGGAAAAAGAACGAAACCGACACGACATTTGACAAAGTCCAAGTTATTTAATGCTCGATAAAATCACATTAAAATATAACGTAATGGGTTAAGATAGATACGTCGAGCATAAACGACAGGCGCGGATTATTGATTAGGATTGATGACCACATAAAGAGCTGTCAGTGTCATATTTTCAGGCGGTTACTTCTTATCGTAAAAGACTTCAAGACTGTGTGCCAAAGTTAATAGCACTATAAAGCGTTTCATAGGTATAATCATTGTATAAGCATTTGTGAGATACAAAATAAATGTAAAAAGCACTTTCTTATTCCTCTTAATAAACAGAATGTTACTAATAATGTCTTTTCTAACATCTTTATATCTGTCTCTTGTGATCTTTTCTATATTACATTTTAAATTATTTTACAAATTTTGAACCAAATTTTTGTTTATTCAGTACTTATCTAATAATACTTTTGGAAAAGAAATGTAGAACGATACGGCTGTGACTATCCGTAGTTTTGATTTTTTGGCATCAAAATTCTGTCAATGTCAAAATTTAATATAATTTTGATTAATACACAAGCGAATATATGTAGAAAAATACACGAATTCCTTCAAGAGGTAAATATTTGTGAATAAATTGCAAAAACACGCAAACTTGAATTTCTTCAAGAGACGCAAATATTTGCGAATAAGTGGTGAAGGTAACTTTTAAAAATGATGTGAAATAAAATAAAAGTATGAGACGCGAGAACGTTACATTAAAATTTAATTATTTTCGTTTACGAACGTCTACCGTAATTACCGTGATTAGATCTAACGATGTCTGATTAATTGAATTAATCTCTCAAGAAACTCGTGACCGAAATGAAAGCTCTTTTCTAGAACCGTATTACACGTAACTTCCAAGTAAGAAACGACACGGTAAGCACAACAACGGCAGCGATCGATAACGTGAAATTATGATACGGTGTTAATTAATGTCCTATCAGAATAGATTAAAAACTGACACTATTATTGTCGAGAACCTTCAAAGAGTTTAGCATTAAGAGGATTTCTTTCGAAAGGTTGCAATCAAAAGAATGCAAGTACTTGATTCGAAATACGAATATAATACGTGGGTGGAATGTCGGTATTCGATAATGCAAATTTCTATCTTTGGAGGCATTAATCTTTCTTTCTCTCTCTTCTCGCGGTTCAACGTTCAGTGACTTTAGGGATCGATAGGATAATAATAATCTCGATAAATTGACGATTTATTCAGATGTATTTAAAGCAGATTAACAAACGATATTCGTAATAATTAGGCAAATTACAAGAGCGAAAAAATTATGTATTAGATATTGGATCGCGCATCACCATAATTAAAACGCTATTTGCACTTTAGGTGTGTCACTATGGCTGTTGGGGAAAAGCGGTATATTCGGTTGCGAGACGCCTATCCTCGATATGTTCCTATTCTCGGCGTTGATCAGTGCTGTCGATCCCGTAGCCGTGCTGGCCGTCTTCGAGGAGATACATGTGAACGAGATACTCTACATCGTCGTGTTCGGAGAGAGTTTATTGAACGACGCGGTCACTGTCGTAAGTATTACATTATTTACATTACATGATGCTGCACGTCAAGGAGTTTGTTGCGTAGGTAGCACATTGTGCTACAGAAATCTCTGTCCTTTTGTTACAAACTATTAAAGGTCTTCGATACGTAGAGACGCGAAGATTAAAGCCGATCAGTCCTAATCATTCAGTTTACGAATACGAGATATTTGCACGCATTTGATAGATAAGCATAAGAAGAAAAAATAAAATACATGATTATATCTTCTTTTTTTTTTTTTTTGAAAATAATCATTAAGTACATAAAGATGCATCAAGTGAATTTTTATAAACACTATATGATATTAAGAACAAACGTATCTTTAATGAGATTATTAAAAGTTTTTGAAGAATTTAACACTGTGTGAGTAAATGAACAACTTATAAAGACAAAAATAGATGTACATTCTTTAGAAAAATATTTCTCAACTATATTATATTTTATATTAATAACCGCGAAATATCAGAATATGATGCCAATGAAAGATAACAATAAGTATACGACAAAAACATTTTATGAAAAATTGATATTTTTTTCAATATATTTTAGTATAGTAACAATTTATGAGTAAGTGAATAAATAATATAAAAATGTTTTTTTAATGTAAAATTTAAGATAAATAAACAAAATGTTAATTTAACATATTATAAATGTTAAATTGATTGAAGTATATTAATTTAACGTATTACAAAGATTAATTTTAATGGAACAACCAATCATTGCTCATAAATTATGTCAGTGTTATGTTTTTTGTGTTAATCTTTTACATAACTATATTTGTTATGTTTACTTTCTAACACATCCATTTTGTATTAAATTAATATAAAAAGGTGGACCGTTTAAGACACGCAAAATATGCTAAATGTAAAAATTTTCCTACAGTGTACAACCTTTTTATGCGCCATAATTATTACCGCAATTATTTTATGTATAATATGTTATCGGTCTCGTTGCTCTTTTCGCATCCGCTCAGAATTGACCCTGAAGTTGACGTAGATTAATATCCTGTCTCTCACCCTCGCATGTCATATTTTAGAATATCTGATAAATAAACGAAGATGGAATATAGCAAAGCTTGCACATGACACCGCCAAACGACAAGCACTCGTCGGGCGAACGATCGATCGATATAACATTGATCACATTGTCCATAAGCGCGAGCCGCAAGTATCAAATACCTTCGCCTTGCTTAAAAATTAACGTTATATTTGTTCGCGAACTACATGTCTGTAATACTTTTGAATAAAACAAAACGATATAATCTAACCACGTTTTGTATACATATATCACTGTGTTGCGACGACTTTAATAAACGTGTAGCCGACACTGGCGCCTCGACAGTTATTAATATCATTCGCATGCACAATTAACTTTCAAAATATATCTGGTTGCTTAGTAAAGAAAAATATAACATCGCAAAGTGCGGCGTTTCCAGATATTCATTCCGTTCTAATTTTATCTGTATAGCACAGGTCGCAAGAGTCTGAATATCTCTGCAAATAGATCAGTATCCCTGCACTCTATACATGTCGTATTTATAAATGTCGTTAAACCGTCTGAAAAAAATGGCTAAGAATGGTAATGCGAAAAGAGTTGAGCCTTTAACGATCCGTCGCTTATTAGTTTCGTGTTGTTGCGAGGCGAGGCGAGGCGAGCGGAAAGTAAAGTGTCAGGGGTTACGACCAAGTAAAAGGCCATTTAATCCAAATACGCAGGTGCTCTATCACATGTTCGAGACGTACAGCGAGATGGGCCCTTCTAGGATCATTTACACGGATGTGCTGTCGGGCCTAGCCTCGTTTTTGGTGGTGGCGATCGGTGGTACGGTCATAGGTATAGTTTGGGGTTTCGCTACTGGCTTCGTGACCAGGTTTACTCATCAGGTGCGCGTGATCGAGCCGATATTCATCTTCGTGATGGCGTACTTGGCATACCTCAGCGCAGAGATCTTCCACTTGTCCGGCATATTGGCGTAAGTAAATCATCGACTTTTCGCGCGTTGGCATCTCTAAAACGCGTTCCAACAAATGTAATGGTTAAATCTCGAAAAATTGAGAGATACACAGCACTCATCTCTATTAACCTTGATTATTAAATATCGATGAACGCGACACCCGCGGTATCAATATCAAGAATAAGTTACAACAACTTGTTGCACCGCGATCCTACTGCAGAAATTATAAGGAACTGAAATAAACGCCAAGAATCTGCCGCGAAGGAATTAGATGGATCAATGCCGAATAGAGTTCTAACAGTATACGACGGCTTAATTCCCGCCGTAGTTACGTTCATTATCGCGTTTACAAACAAGATTCTCAGTTCGCAAGCTTTAACTTTGTCGAAATAGCGATGCAGATTACTACGCTGCTTGTTCTGTAATTCGCGCGATCCCTTTATTCCAGAATAACCTTCTGTGGTATTACGATGAAGAATTACGTTGAGGCCAATATATCGCACAAGTCTCACACGACCGTCAAGTATACAATGAAGATGCTGTCAAGTAGTTCGGAGACTATTATATTCATGTTTCTCGGCGTCGCCACAGTGAACAATGCTCACAACTGGAACACGTGGTTCGTTGTCATGACGATAGTCTTCTGCTCCGTTTATCGGGCCGTGGGTAAGCCAGATTTTCTAATTTTATTCGATTGGGGAGGTCAGAGAAGGATTTCACCTATATACCTACCGTTTGGCGTTCTTTGAACAGCTGTTACGAGACACACGAGGGATTACTCATTGTCAGTAGATATTTCAGTCGCAACGTGTTCTTTCTTTAAGAGATTCAAATTCGCATACAACTCAGCTTTAAAAATACAATCTAGAGAATTTTAACTTTGATCTCATCCGAATTATAGCTAATAAAAGAAAATATATAGTCTGTACAAAAACTGCTGGCGTGGAAAACTTTAGAAGAATATTCCTAAAAGAGGGAGGGAAAACTGGGAAATGAGAAAAAGTAGCGTGCTAATAGCGAATTCGTGTCAAAGAATTCTTACATGATTGCACGGGCCTTGACCGGTTCAGCTTGATGGGCGTTGAGGGCATCGCTTCGCCGACGAACGGAATAGCGTGTAAAGTGATATGGTTAAATGATGAAATCATAATGGGACTTGAGACAATTGACTTTTATATACCTACACGAGCATCTTACGTAACTCGTGAACGACGCGCTTCACTTATGGTTTCTAATCGGACAATTTGTCACTCGCGTCCGTGTGGAAAGTGTGGAAAGATATGAGCAAGCCTATATGAAACGCCACGCATTCCATTAGACATTACGTCGATGCGCTCAATGTTTCACGCCTTCATAATAGACAATTGACAATCGCTCGTAATTAAATAAATCAATCAGAATTGTGTAACAAGATTGTAACAGATTTTTACACAACCGAACATTTTTATATAACGCTTTCAATTACGAATGAAAAAAGTGAGAAAAAAAACTGATGCATATACGATAATTCAATTAGAAATACGAATTTCTCGAAAATTCTTTTTATCGTGAGACACTGTACGGTATCAGTGCTACCCACTGAAAAATGACTTATTGAATTGGCGTCGAATCGGCATCGATATAATTTTGACGTCAATTCAATGTCTATAATTTATCTGTGATTTCTCGTTGGGAACACGTTTTTTAAAGAGGATAGTACAGCTGTAATATCCCCCTCGGACTCATGTTCCAGGCGTGATAGTGCTGACCGCGCTGGCGAATCAGTTCCGGCTGCACAAATTGGACAAGGTGGAGAAATTCGTCATGTCCTATGGCGGTCTACGCGGCGCCGTAGCATTCGCCTTGGTGCTTCTTATAGATCCAAGACACGTGCCTCTGCAGCCCATGTTCGTCACTACCACTATCGCCGTTATCTACTTTACCGTGTTCATCCAGGTAGGTTCTCACGATCATATGACTGCGCACGATGCACGATCGCGACCGACCCATGACGAATTTGATGCGAATATACGAACGCGCACGTAAGCGTTGCATAACGACGACGGGTTTGCATGTTTGCGTGTGTTTCTTCGCGGAGCGCAGACCTTGCTCGAGTAAATCGGACCGACCCAGTCAGCGACTGTGATTTTTCATGGAACCGATGACTCGCGCGTATTTTGAGACGCGGCTAAAGTGGCACGCGTTTCGACAGAGCGAAATAAAGAGACGATACTATATTCCATCGGAACGGAGAAGAACGGTGAGGGGGAAGATTATAGTGATCTCGCCCACCACGGATGATCGTCCGTTTAATCAACGACTAATAAGCGACGATGCAAAGATGTCAGCCGCAAAAAAAGCTCGGCTCTGCACGTGTGCTTTGTCGCGCGATCGATCGGAAACCTAATATCTCTATGTCGCTCACACTTGAGCATAATACACTTTTGCGTCAAGCGTTTTATCAGCCGCGCGTTGCTTTACTCGACGTCGACCGATAATCCGCTTGTTCTCATACAGCATATTTTATCCGAGAGACATATTCTGGGGAAGCGTATATGTTTAAGACGTTTAGAGGACGTTATAGAAACGCCTCTTTTGGAGGTCTGTGAGTTCGCTCGCGATAACGCTCATGTAAACGCGGTTCTTCTTTTTAGGGAATCACCATCAAACCTCTCGTCAAAATCCTCAATGTCAAACGGGCGGAGAAGAGAAAGCCGACGATGAACGAGAGAATCCACGAGAGGGTACGTTGCGCGATCGAATTTATACACTTCGGTGGTCATTCGCTGTCGCTATATAGCTGTAATCCGGAAATTGCAGGAAACAAAGCGAGCGCAGAATAGATGTGTGTAAAAATTCGATGATATCGTTCAATCGCAGATATATGACGATAACGGAGCATATTACTTCGAATCCCAGTTACGACGTATTTCTTTTTAATGGAACGACAGAGCCGTACGTTATGAAGAATAGGGTCGAATTGTGAAATAGGATAACGTTCGTCATTGTCAAGCCGCATTACAGAATGTGTATATAGCGGCAATTTTTACCGGGACTTTGATACATCATTCTGCTTGCGTTTGCGTTTGCCCGCGTATACGTGGCAAATCCTGGCGGATTTGTGACGCCTGTGCTACTCGTCGAATTGCAAGATGAATAACGTCTGTCTCTTAATTCTTAGATAATAGATCATACGATGGCGGGTATCGAGGACATTTTGGGAAAACACGGCAACTATCACGTCCGAGATAAGTAAGACGCTTAGTCATACCTTCGTGTTTACTCAATGACGTTACGAACGTTGTCAGACGAGAATCGATATGATTTAGAGTAAAATAATAAACAGAAGCAAGATTAGACTGACAGATTTATATCCTTCTTTTTTGTCTAAAAAAATACAAGTACATTTTTTATAAAGATGAAAAGTATAATTAAATATGTATGACGTAAATTATAGATTATACTCGTATCGTCTAATTACCGTAATGTTCTTTTCTATATTTTCTATTCACTCCCTCTCTCTGATAATAAAAGTATCATCTGTCTTGGTTTGCTTTAGATTCAAGCGATTCGACAATAAATTCATCCGACCTTATCTCGTGAAAGATCATTGCGGCGCCGAGCCGAAGATTCTGGAAACTTACTCGAAGCTGGCGATGAAGGATGCGTTAGATTACATAAGAAGAAATGCTTCCACTATCGGCAACATTAGCGGCACCGAAAGTATGTCGGCGATATTCCGTAATTACAGCAATACCGGACAATTCAATGGAAGGTGCGGAATCCCCGTGTTCGCCGCCGACAATTGTCGTTGATAAAATAAAAGCGCAGTCTAATCGCATTCTTTTTCTCTCTAGTCCCAGCTGCAGCCAGCTCGAAACGGGATGGAATATCGATCTGCAGGAACTGGAGTACAATCCTTCCAAAAAAGACCTAACGGACGCGAGAATTCACCATCTGCTCGCCGAAGAGCTTTGTAAACCATACAAAAGGGTAAGAGATTATGGCTGAGTCTAGATTTTCTCCAAATTCTAAGTCTGCTCGTGATATATCATCTATTACATAATATACCTATATATTTAATAAAGTAGTAATCCTTCTATTATTAAATTTTTAGCCATATTTTCTGACAAACTTTAAATTAAATTAATTTATCTCGAGTAAAAATATTTTTTTTAATCTTATTCAGGGTTGCACAAGGCTAGCTTCTAATTTCCAAATCGATATTTCAGTACTTCTTTTGTTAAAGAAGTTTATTTTAAATTCATCAAAGAAACTGTAATTAGAAAATGTATCAGTAGCATATTCTAATAATATTCTATTATATTTAAAAACGTCTAAAAATTTTCTACAAACACTATATTATTTAGCATCGACGTTTGAGCTACAGTCGACACGCGGTGAACGATCGTGATCTCTCGACACAAGTCAATTATAAAATGCACATGAATATTCGACGGATGATGGGAGAGCACAAGCATCGCCATAAACGCAGCAAAAAGTTGCTCAAAGTAAGAATCGATCAATGTCTCGATCGTTTGTCATATTTAATTTCGGCGTCTTTGACTTTCCATTTTATCGATTTCAATTGTATAGGACGGCAAACAGAATCATGTTAGTTTCCCAGAATTTCAACAGCAGAACGGCTCGACGAAGCTATTTACGCAAGGTACGTGCAAAACGTTGTGGATAATTAATTGTGCTTCAGAGTTCCGTAATTTTTTCTCTTTTTTTTTTTTTTTAATGAATTATCTTGCACAGATTACATCAATGGCGTGCTGTATGAGTTAGAAAACGGAGAAACCTCAAAGCCCTCCAGCAAAGAGGATTGGGATTCAGCGATCACGTTCACCGCGCGAACGTCCGGTAAGAAAACTTTTCTCTAACTTACTAAATCGAATTGAATTGAAAAATAAAATTGAAGTTAAAAATATAGGTGTATTGACGAATGCGACGATGAAAACGATTAGAATAGACCTTGGTTTCTCTTATATAGCGAAGATTACATCTCTTACAATTTGTTGTATACACGTATAGTTATTGAATTATCTTCTTGAAAAGAGTCACGACTAATAGAGCTTAAAATCTTTAAACGGAAGATTCACCGAATGTAAACGCGGACAATCAACACGCTACCACCGCTACTACGTCGATGGACACAATAAATACGGACGAAGGAGACTTGAAAATAGGACGCGACGGTACGTTTGCAAAATGAGAAAAAGAAAGAGTGTTCAAGCATTGGCTTTGTGTTATTACGAATCGTTCTTTTCCTTTCTGCGTATTTTTTTTCTATTTTTCAGCATTATCCAAACCAGGCGTTGCTCTTGTATTACTGTGATCACATTTTCTCTCTTTGCGTCTTTTTTATATTGGTGATCATGATTTTTCGAACGTTCGTTATTTTATTAGGCTTTAAAATCGATATAATTTCGGTGGACTTTCGTGTTTATGGCATCAAAAATTGCATCCGCCGAAATTATAACGGTCTTAATTTTCATTCCGTTACTCCTGTTACTATTGTCTTGTGCGGTATTTGACCTAGGTGCGGAAGGCTACAGAGTAACCACCCCTACGGCTACGGAAACTATGTTACCGTGGAAACGTGAGGACGATTACGAATCGGGTCATCCGATCAAACAGCACGAATTTCCAGCTTGGTGTTCCAATAAAGAATACCTTGCCTACAGTTCGCCCTCTGCCACTTTCTTAGGTAAAAGAAAAAAAAATGAGAAAAGGGAAAAAACAAGATAAATCAATCAGCTGTCAAATATTAATGTACCATCAAAGTTTCTTCGGGTTTTTTTTTTTTTTTTTTTTTTTTTTCCATAAAAGAGTAACGAATATGAAAACCAATAGACCGTCACAACAGCTGTAAGTCAATTTTCCTTTAAGAAGATTAACAACTCTCTGAAAACTTTCGACTCGTGAAATCGCTCATTGCCTGCCTATTTATTCCCGGCGGTATTTCCTCATGCTCGTTATGTCTTTCCGCTTTTCAGGTGGGATCGAACAACCGAAAGTCCAATCCGTGATTGGCCTATTTCGACGCGAGAGCGTGTGCACGCCCGACAGTATCGATTGCCAGGAGACCGTCGACGAGGTGGACGAGACGGACGAGTACACCCCCGCAGAAATGGATTCCCCCGCGAAAACCAAGGGTACGTGACGCATAGCAGAAGGAGGGTACGTGTGGTTCATTTTCATTTCTTTTTCTTTTCTTTCCCCCTCTTTTTTCACGCATACCAAGACAAGGATTATTCAATTTACATTCTACACTCCCTTCCAACGTTTTCAATGCATGGAGAAAGGTTCGAATACTTGGCGACATATATCGCCAATATAAAAAAAGAGTTCTTTCATACGTTCTGAAATAATGTTTCAAAATGACTAGATGATATATAACGACTATGTTCAAAGTGATCAAGCGAAAAATGCAAAACATTGAGAAGCACTGAAGTATGCTATTTTTTAATACGTGTTGTGGCGAACGTCACTCACGTTGCGTTACACGTCCGTTGCTATTTTTGTGAGCAATTGCAAAATGAGCATCGACACGCCAGTGCCCACAACGTGCTAACCGTCGTTTTGCTATGGAAGAAATATTGTTTCGAGAACAGACTGCATGCATAAATTACAATCTATATTATAGGAATCTAATTCGTTTGTCATAAATCCATACAATTTTTACTCTGTTTAATAGTGTTATGTAGCAAAAGTAATTGAAATCATAAACTTGTTAATTTTTCACTTATTATTCATCGTTGTTAATCACTTTTTAGTTTTTATGTTTTTATCATAAAGATATTGGTGTTTGCTGTCATATTAGCGGTAGCCCCGTGGCGGAGAAACTGGTTTTTAATAAATATATTTAGTGTCTACGCTCTCTCTCTCTCTTTCTCTCTCTCTCTCTCTTAGTTTAAAGTTTATTATTACCAATTTTATTATTTTATTTCACTTATAAAATGTATGAATGTGTATTAAAAGTTTTGAAATAAAATATTTTTTTAATCTAAAATATCGGTTTTAGCAGAAAAAGAAAACATTATTTGAGAACAATAAGATAAAAACATTTTTTTTTATCGGAACTAATTATGATAAGGAATATTCTAGTCAAGCGTAAAAAAATGACTTTATTTTTGAGAAATTTTAAAGGAAATTCCTACACACATTTTTCAACAACATTTATTTACGTATCTAACAAATATATTCTAAATTTTAATGGCTAAATGTGTATTAGTTTTTATGTTACATAAATTTAAGTACAGTATATAAAAATATATGTCGGCATTGACATTTCGCTACTTTCCAACTTAATTAAAACTAACGAAATCAAAATAATTTTTGGTTACTATGAATGTGGTTATAATCCGAACTAGGATAAATGGAAAATATTCCAAATTGTATTAAAATAATGTGGTTTTGAAAAACAAGTAACGACTTTTAAATCAACTTTTGAATTTAACAAATATGAAAAAATAATTAATTTACAGATATTGCAATAATCTTAATTTATGCGATAAACGGACCTGTATTATTTATTTAAAAAAATGAAAATTTACTTCTTTACCTCTAATCGGCGATACCAGAGGATTATACAATAAACTCTCCTTTAATTCGAAATGTTCACATTTTCATTTTTTTTCCTGCTTGATAACAGCTACCTTTAAGCGCGTTGACAGAGTGCCTTAAACAACGTGTTCTAAAACAAGTTAAAAACATCTATATGTTCCTATTATTTTTTATCGATAAAAGCTTTTAGGGACTTATTTCCGAGAGACCTTAAATATTAAAAATATGAAAAAGAAAAATCGATTTTTTTTCTAGACTAGAATGTATTCTAAATATTTTCCAAACACATTGGAATCAAAGAGACACCGATAATCGCGGCCAAAGCGCTATTCGTAAACCGCGGTTTCCTCGCAAATAAGTAACACTTTTGGTTTTCCTTTCCGCAGGCAACCCGAGGAGGGTACCCGCGAGGAGGGTGTCAATGATGGAGCTCGGCTTCGCCGACCGAGCTCGCTCGGTGGACAAAGCGGTGAACGACGGATCTCACTCCTTACCGGACTGCTGGAATGTCCAGAGAGTACGCCTTAATTCCCTCGCCTGCTCGCCCGCCCAGATGCCGACCCTGTCGACCGCTCTGATCGCCTCTTCTACGTCGGAATCGTCAGAGGATGTGGAGGACGAAGAAGAGGAGAGGGCTTGACCCTTGGGGACCGTCGCAGAGGAGCGACCGTCCTCCTTCACGGACGTCGAGCGTCGACGTCGTCGGCCCTTCCGACGACCACCACGACACTCGTTGCTCACTTCGCTCCTGCGACGACCTAGTGCCCCCGTTTGAGAAGATCTGCCCTTGACGAGCCGCCTTCTGCAGGGGGCATCTCGCGAACCTGAATCTCGTTAATCTCTCGGCCTGAATCTTGTTAATACGCTTCATAAATACGCGAAACAAGACGAACTAGACGTTGCGATGAATAGATTTCGGGAGAAATGACTCTGTGCGAAGAGAGACTGCGAAAAACGCATCGAATCGCCTTCGATTGAATTTTGTACGAGGAGAAATATTTAGGAAGACGGGAAAATTTTGCGTCAGATCTGGATCAGATTACGCGAGAAGAGGGAAAAGAAGAAAAGATATTCTTTTAAAAAGTTAATTATGACAAGTTTCTCTGCGCAATGGTAATGCGAAAAAATGATGAATCTCTTTGGAATGAACGATCTTCTATTCAAGTTTGGCATTCGGTATTCGCGAGATCTAGCTCTCGCCAATTCGTAAGAAAATGGAATGCGTGTTGAAATTTGATGGAGATCGCTGTTTTTCTATTTCCTTCTACACGCCGCGTGAATGCATTCGCGAGAACGAGAAGGCGCTTGTCAAGAGCAAGGGCTTCTTTCTAAATCCGTCTTTAAGACGTCTTGGAATTGTGGCCTTATAAGGACTATAAAAGTGCTTGGACGCCGACGATTTGTACGTTACCGTCGTCGACGTCGTCATCATCGGCGCAAAATTGTCGGTGCTATCGATAAAAGTGTGTTTGTGTTGTAAGAATTGTTGCGCGTCGCCGTTAAATGCGCCGCCAGCATGTCCCAAGATTTACCACGAGTACCTTCTCTCGGGACTGGATTAGACGATGATCATCGCTGTTGCGTACTTGGCGATTAGCTTACGGTCAGACTAATCGACTTAGTAGAAAATTACATATAAAGTCGGATTAAAACTTATAAGTCGCTGCCACAATTTACTATAAATTCTGAACGTAATTCTGCCAGTAGGATAATGAGAAAAACTTGCGCTATAATGTCATTTCAGGTAAAAATAATTTAATTTCTAATAAAATAATTCACGTAATCTCTAAACTATTTTATGATATCATATTCTATAAAGAAGATTTAACTTGTATCTCCACGTCGCTTGATAAAAGAAATACTTTTATTCTTTCTCTCACAAGATTTTGAACAACACTCATTTCTCACATCAAACTCTCACACTCATCGAATTGTCAATTATATAGATACTATGACTCATATATCTCTGTCATGCGCTTTTGAAATTAATGAAAGATGATTCCAATGATAGAAAATTGCGTATTCGTTAATCATTCGAGGAAATCTTTGTTAAGTCGATAGTCTGGCCGCACAGCTTCGTAAACGACGACAGTCCAACATTAGATGCATTATATCGTTAATAGTCCCGTTATCGTGGTTCTGACGCATGCATGTAACACAGCACGTCGCGGTATACGTAGATGACATCCTGTAGCGACGCATCCCCAGCTGAATTTAGGAGAATTAATTCCTTTCAAGCGCGAATGGTTACACGACGTTCAGTCATCGACGATGCAACTACCAATTGCGTAGAACCAGACGAGAGAGGTGCGTACAGGCGCGCCGCTCTCCCTTCGAGCATGGCCTTAAAATATCTTTCCAGCAAGCGGATACTCGTGAGTAACATGGTGCCTGGTGTATGATAATACATTGTTATAATACATTGTTGATATCGCGCGGCCACGGCACCGCTTGGTCAATATTTAGCGATTAAAAGCCGCCGCAGAAGCATGTACATACGGTTTTTCTTAGAGAAGATACGCTAGATTGTTCGACATTCTCATCATCCTCAGCAGCATTCTCATCCTCACTATTTTTGTTATCGTTTAGTATTATTTCGTCAGTGGAGAGAGAAAGAAAAGAGAGAGAGAGAGAGAGAGAGAGAGAGAGAGAGAGAGAGAGAGAGAGAGAGAGAGGGCGAGGCGCGGAGCGCGACCACTAGACCATTCGGTATTCTAGTTATTATTGTTACACTTGTTACTATCGCTAGTATGTGATTATACTAGTTCTACTACTAATAATTAATAATGCAATTATAGCCATCGCTCGGCGCGGGCGAAAATCGAAAGCGTCGAGTTCTTGCTAGTTTCGAGGGGAACTTTGTCAACAGAGTCTTTTGATAGTTGGAGACTTATTTTGATTACCATCAAAATACGAATCGAGAATAGAGAATGAAATTAAGAAGTGGGATCGCCTCAAATAGTGAAACCTTGTCATCAGCCGTCCTAAATATTTTTTTATTGTAGGTATATTACTGCAGAAATTGTTATCTTCCTTAGAACTATTCTTTTCAGTTGAATGTGTCTTGCACAGTTCATCTTTTCTCCTTTCCTTTATCTATACAAGGGAAAATAGGGAAAAAAGATCGATGAATCGTGCGAAATAAGGTTCAGCTATAAAAGCAACATACCTCATTTTTTATATTTGTTTTCGCGACACTTATAACAGTAAATACCAATTTTATTATTGCTACAATTAGCTTAGATTTTCAATAGACTCTTGAACCTTTAACTTTTAACAATTACCTCATGGCTCTTTGGGACCCTGTGATTTTTATACTTCCTTATAAATGCATCGTAATACGGATCAGTACTTAATTTAACGTACGCGATCTCTGATACCGAACCACTTTTCTATCTACGTAAGGGTGACAGGGTATAAGTTTGCTTTATAAAAAAAAAGAACAGAGAAAAACACGGGAAGTTTTTTGTGACGATAAATAAAAATGATTTCGCACAGATTTGGAAGTTCCCCTCGCATGGAATATTCCTCGCGGCCTTTAGTTACTTAGACCGGATAAAAAATGTCGGACTAGTCTCTAGGTGCTAGTCTCTACGCTGTTGATTTGTTAAAAAGGAAATAAATGTTTATTTCTTAAAACACTATTACATTTGACATTTTTATTTCGCGCGTATAATCTCTTACCTCTTTATCTGCCAATTCCTTAAAGATTATTCTCGCCAATAATGACACTTGACTTTTGGAAAATCTCGACGTACTTTTTTCTAAAATTCTAAAAACTGTATCAACTATCTCTTGTTCTTTTTCACTAATATTTTTTTTCTTAAAAAGATAAATAATAAAAGTTAATATGAATGTTTCTGTAATTATATTCTTCCTCAAATTTTTTATTTTCAAGCAAAAATATTTCCATGTTTGAACCTCGAACATTTCGACGGTCACGACCGTCTGAAAATAACATCTTAAGTCGTCTTTACTACACAGAACAATTATGAACTAGGCAATAAAGTAATTATCGTTAGTTGATGAATGAATTGCATCTTCGATCTTCCGATGATCGCTCTACGAAATCGAGGCAGAACAGCTTTGATGATCACACGAGACAGATCGCGCAAGTGATTTTCGCATAACAAAGTCGATCACGAAACAACATGCCCGGGGGTGTTGTATTTCTGGTCTGTATTCCCACTTTGAGCTACGAGCACGAACTTGTATTCGGTGTGCCGGTGAAAAGCTCGAAGAAGATCGAAAAGAGCAAAAATAAAATCGCAGGTGGACCAAAGGTGGACCTTCGTATAAAGGAAACAAGAAACCGTCCGCAATTACTCACGCTCGATGATGATGGTAATAACAATGACAACGACATCGGCATTGATGTTGGCGTTGATAGTAGGAAACACGCTCGTGGATATCCCACGCGATCGAAATCACCGGTCTTTGTGTCGATGGAAACGGTAAAGTATATAATAATATAGAAGATATTACAATATACATAAGAAAATAAAACATAGACTACGAAGATATAAAAAATAATATTAATTATCAAAATTATATTAAAAAGTTTATTGTACTTATTAAGCAGATATACATATATCTGTAATTGTAATTATAGATTTCACGTTTCTCTTTAATTATTCAACTTTAAGATAGTTTTATTTTAAGATTGACTTTTTTTTATTAACTTGCTTTAAAAAATGAGGATTTTCTTTGCGAATATTTCTTTCTTCAATTTAATTACGAATATATTCATTCCTATTAACTTATGAGGTTTGCTTTTACGCAGGTACTGGAAGAGCTCCTTAAAAAGCTAAGAGTAGAGCACGTCGTGTGGTGCAAGGACAAGGAAGATATGTATTATGAGGTACGATGAAAGTTACGGATTCCTATCTATATGCGGGAAATTAATTGATTCGGGCATTATGCATATTGATCGGCCATTATGTATAATGCCCGAATTAATCATATTTCTCGTATGTATGGTATATATTTCCAAATGATGTATGCAAACAAAGCTTTCTGGTGGAAGGTGATATTTCCGGTACCCGCCGGTGAACCCTGCGAAAATTGTATACATTGCCTCACCGAGTTGGGTATTGGTGTTAAAATGAACTCGATAGTCAGGTGATTTTACGTTGAACTAAAGAAATCGCACGAACAAGTGCCGCAGTACGTTTCAAGTCATGACTTTGGCCATTGATTTTTTATTTTTAGCGTAATCCCGACGCAATGTACGTACAGCGGTGTGAACGGAACAAAATCGTTGGCTGTCAAGGACGACGTTGCTCGCAGGTTTTTTAAATTGATTTTTGCTGATTAGCATAAAAGTGAAAATATGTTACATGCATTTCCTGCTATTCAGACGGAAAGAATCGGAGGACCGTAAGAACGCTTGGGATGATTTCGTAGGATCTATTAGATCGAAATTGACGGTGAAACAGGTGGTCGACGGCGTTCGAAGTGGCGGTGATCTTACCTTCGATTACGTGTGCCTAGTGTTAACCGCGGAGTAAGAAGCCACAGACTATTTTTCTATTATCTTTATATGTATTATACTTAAATAAATAATTAAGGCAGATTTCTGGTAAGTGTTCGTTCGACGACCATAAGAGAGTAGTCCTCGCTAATATTACCACAAAAATTCATACTATTCATTTGGCAATTTATATTTGATCCTTATTAATATACTGTCAAGATATTATATGTAAAGAAGGCATTGTAGAATATTAAACATAATCTTCACTTTACATTGCCACAATATATAAGTTTGTATTAATAATAATGAATTTTTTGAAAACTGCTCTTACAGTTGTCTCGCTGCACTTGGTCTCGTCGAGAACAGTGCAACTAATGTCGTTGCAGCCATGCTTGTCTCTCCTCTCATGGTAAAACCTTTTAATGCAACTTTGCTAGTCGTTAAACATTGTTTGCATGTCACTTTACACTTTTGATCGTCTCGTTGATCAAAGGGACCTGTGATGTCTCTGACTTTCGGGACGATCATAGCCGATAGAGACCTACAACTGGTCGGTCTGAAGAGCTTGATGCTCGGTATCTTCTTATCGATACTGTTTGGCTTCATATTTGGTCTTCTCCTGGGTACAACTGAAATGCCTTGGGGTTATGGCGACTGGCCAACTGATGAAATGAAGGGCAGGTGGATATCACTGATCGGATATGTTACTGTCAATAACGCAATAGATTGCATATAGCTTTCAATTATATAAATTCAAATATAGTTAGAAATTTTATTTTAAAATAACAATCTCTCTCTATAGAGGCAACTATAGATCGTGTTGGATGGGCGTTCTTTGGGCTCTTCCATCTGGAACAGGTGTAGCGGTCGCTTTGCTGCAAGGCAGCAATGGGCCGTTAATTGGTGTTGCCATATCAGCTTCATTACTGCCGCCAGTCGTTAATTGCGTAAGAGAACAATAGTGATACCATATAAAAGTAAAGTCTATGCTGTCTATGTAATAATTATAGATGTGTGTTTTTTTTAGAAATGTTTTCTCTCCTTTTTTGTTGGATAACAATGATTAATGTAATAAAATATGTAATTATATTAATCGAAGTAAAAATTTTATTTTATTTTTTGCAGGGCTTATTTTGGGCTTTGGGATGTATATGGCTTCTATATCGACCAATAAAAATGCTACATATTAAAGGCGAATCTTATACAAACTTTAATAGCTCCTATACGTATATCTACAGCGATTACTTGCCTGTAGAATTCTTTTGCAACGGCATTATCAGCGCGTGTCTAACGTTTATCAATGTAATGTGCATCTTTATTACGGCGATAATAGTCTTGAAGGTAATTAAAGTTAGCACGCTATATTGCTCGTTAATGAACAATCGCAAATTGCGGCTGTAATTTGCATCCCGTATTATTACGTCACCGACACAACATATACTGATGCCGTTAATTACGACTCCGCCATTGAGTTCGGCAAATTACATCGCGACAAATGCACCGATTTTGATAAATATAATAATCCACTTTTATACGTTATTTTTATTTTCGTCGTAATCAGAGTCATTTATAACCGCAGATTAAAGAAGTGGCCGCACCGTATACGTCAACACCGGAACTGCGTCGATTCTGGGAACACGACATTCGACTGGTTCGCGATAAGAATATCTCTAGAGATAACAGTTCTTTGAATTCAAGGTAAAATAATTATACTTGTGAGTTTATCCTATCTATATAAATAATAATGTAAATATATATATATATATGTTATAATTAGTTAAAAATATAATGATCCCTTATCAAAAATGACCCCTATTAATATTCTCATTTGAACTAGTTTCTACGATGGATTGAGTAAAACTAAACAACGAGCATTAGAACGTACGCTAAACGAAGCAGTCAGGGAAGCGATAAATGACGAAACTTTCAGAAAAGTACAAAGACTCAGTTATGGGCACGGACCGGAAGAGGTATTACATTAATATCATATATAAATTTAAATATTTTATAATATTTATAATAATTTATATATTGTTATAACAATATCTCTAAATTATTACTATATTTTTTATTACTTCTAATATTTTTAAATAATATTGTAGATTAGTCCTCGGCTTGGTCTTCCTGCTCGCGGAACAGGAGGCAGAGGTAACATAAAAGACAGTGAAAACAATGAAGAAATAATAGATGGAAATCTACAATCACATAAAGGCTTGAATTCCGGTAATACAAGTGAAGATTTGATCGCATTGGATCGTTTAATAACGTATCTTTTGAGTCAACCAAGCAACCCAACTGGTAATTTAGATTCGTGGAGACGCTCGCATCGAGCTAGTGCACGAGGCTATAGACAATTACGTGGCACTGCCGCCGATATCGCGGAAACCGGTGGCGTTGGCACAACTTCTCTTTGAACATAAATTGACATTTAAAGAAAAGCCAGTATCGTATATAAAATAGCAACACGATAGCTAGTTTTAAGTTAAATGTCATAAGTATATATGAGATAAAATTGTAATGAGGACAAGGCACATATAGAAATGTTAATTTTTTTTGCTAAAGATATGATAGATTATTGATATCTGCATTTGTATCACAATTTACACAACGTAGCGAATATAAGAACTTTAAATAGAGATCTATAAATCACTTTAATCATCAGATGGTTCAGTGCCAAAATACCTATCGCCAAAATTACCGATACCAGGCAGTACATAAAACTTCTCATTTATCTCGGGATCCAACGCGGAGGTGACAATCTTCACTCGCGGAAAGGCATAGGCAATTGAATGTACGCCAGATTCGGCCATCAACAATGATGCCAACAGTACATTTTCTTCAGCAACATCATGATCCAGAAGTACCCTGATCGCCATAATAGCAGCAGCACCAGTCGCAACGGTAGCATCCATCAATATTACTCTATAATCTTTGATGTCCTTTGGTAATCGGAGGTAATACAACTAGATACAAGAATTTAAATGAATTATCGGTCTTCGATCAAGAGTAGACTTATGAAAGAAAAATTTTCGAGTGCTTACTTCAGGCTCGCCAGTCTGCTGATTAGTTTGGATGAGAATTTTTCCTATGCGTATGTCCTTACACACGTCTCGAACAGCCTGCTCCATAGTCTCACCGGCGCGTAATATCGACACACCGCATATTTTGTCCGTTGCACCTCGTTTACCGCTATATAATACTCCTTGTGGTGTTTCGACAGTCACATCCTTCATATAAAAATGATACATTATAACACGTGCCAGAAGTTAGAGACTTACGATTCTTATAAAAATCACAAAATTATAATAAAATTAATTAAAATATTTTGGTCTATATTTAGAGTTGCGATAAAAATGAATTAAACAAATATTTGTATTGAACAACATTTATGTAATATTTATATCATGTTTATGTACATCTGTATTTACCTCAAAAGGCAACAAAGATAACGCATATTCAATGACTAGACGAATCAAGCGTTTAGAGTAAAAAATAAATTCATCTCTATAGGTCTCCTTATTTCGTATAAATGTATGAAGACCTTTTATCTGCGGCGTGTCTGGAAGTAAGTACAAAGATGAAGGCAATGGCTGACCTATGTACGAGTGCGCCAGTTTTTCCCTCAATTTGAAACCTCGCTGAAAGTCGCACAGAGATTGTTAGCATTGATAATAATTTGACATTAAAATGTAAAATAAAAGCTAACAATTTACCAATTGAAGTTGAGTATGAACATGCTGTACAATTAACTCTATTGCCACTTCGTTTTCTCCTCCGCGCGGCACAATAATATCTGCATGGGCCATAAGAGGTGCTATGTAATAATAAAAAGCCGGCTGCACATGTTTACTATACTGCTTTAATACACCCTCCAGGTCTCTGCCTCTTTGTGAAATATCTCTTCGTAAACGCCTGGCCAGTCTGACGTCCGCATCAGTATCGACGAAAACTTTCATATCGCACAGCTTGATGAAATGTTTATCTATTTACTCTTTTTCGATATATTTTCCCAATCTTTAAATTAATTTATCTTTTTACCGATTTACCTTCAAGACGTCGACGTTGTAAAAAGTAAGTATTCCCTCAAAAATAATGACGTTGGCACCATACATGGTTTTCTTTCGAACAAACAAGAAAAACATTGTATAAGTTGCGATGATTTCTTACATATTGTGAAAACCGCAATTAAATCAACTTACCGTTCTACTTTCTCTACGATGTGTTACAAAATTATAAATAGGAACTTCTACCATGCGTCCTTCCTTTAAACGCTGCAACGTAGTCTTGAGAAGTTCAAAATCGAATGCATCAGGATGATCAAAATTATACTCGTTGTGTGCAGCCATCTCATGCTGCTTCTCGTTTAATACCTATAAGATAAATATTCAATAGTGTCTACAGTTATATATTATTGAATTGTCTTCTATCATGCTAGTAACAAATTTATTAAGCCGTACAAAAAGATATTTTTAATAAATAATTATTAGTTAAAATATTCAACGCACTTTATAAAAGGAATCCATACTGAGGAGGGTCACCCATGGTACATCTAGAGATTCTATGATTTTAGTTGCCACTGTGGTTTTTCCCGAGGCGCTGCCACCACAAATACCTATTGCAATTATATTTATTAGTAATCAAAATTTATACTTGTTTTATATAAAAAATTTAATCACTTATCAAGTTATAAATTAAAAATCATCTTAATTAAATTAACAATAAATGTTACTAACCAATTACAAATGGTTCTACTTGTTGACCAGCTGAATTATACCAAGGAGGTCTACCAGCTGTATAAATAGTTCGCGTTTTACTCCTGAGGATAGATTCTGCAGATGTCTTCTTACTTGATTGTGACATGCTAGTAGTGCGCTGCCTTCGTGATCGTGGTGACTTTTGTGAACCTGTTAAATGATATAATAAATATCTTATCTTTGTTATTTTTGCATAATAATCATTTATTTTTTGGCTACATAAAATCTCATATATATGTATATATATATATATATATATATATATATATATTTTTTTTTTTTTTTTATAAAAAAAAAAAAAAAATTTTAA
>NW_017277125.1:783738-815804 GCF_001594065.2 Cyphomyrmex costatus | reverse complement strand
TATATATATATGATTTTAATTGATTTGTAATAAGAGGATTTTTTAATTAATCAAAGGAATAGGAACAGGATTAAAGGTAAGAGAACCTTCTATATATTTCATATTGGATGTCTTCTAGAAGCTCATTAAGAAACTTAAGACGATGGATTGTTTGAATCTTCTTTTATAGGTACACATTGAAGTATTGATTCTGTAAACAATGCGTGTCTGTGTATACATATGTGGGACTTAATAAATATAACATATGTACACTAACTATACATTATTTACATTTATATTACTTATCCTATTATTTATATGTATTATTTGTAAGCATATTTTATCTCATTATTATATCATACAATTATTTTATTCATAAGATATTTGCATGTATTCTCGAAGTAATCTATATATTACAGATAATTCATCATCAATGAATAACAGATATAAGCTGTCACATATAAATCGTTCTGTTATCACAGTTATTATACACATAAATATCTACATATTACGTATTTGCATACGTACATAAGAAATTTATATATGTCATCAAATGTATATTAACATAATTCTATCTTACTAGTTCTACTAACAAGTTCTACTGACGGTCTTGTTAATAAAAAGAATAAATCACATGTTAGATTGGAATAAGTTCTAGGCAGACGGTAGAAAGTTGCTCTTCAAGATCAGGTTTATTACACTGAAATCTTATGAGAAAGCCGATGATAAATAAATTTACCTGTGGACGGTGGTCGTGGGGATTGTGGCGTGCCTACGTCAGAGTGCCTGTAATGCTCGGCATCCTCGCACATCTCATCGGCGAGGAATATCTCACGATCGTCCAAGCACGCGTCGCCGTCGTCGCTGGCAAAAATTTAACAATGAAAATTTCATTGATTTTCAATGAACGTCGATGAGTGAAAATGTGCTCCGAAATAAAAAAAAACAGGACATAGATACCTTTCGGAGCTCGCCGAGCTCGGTGGCTCAAATGGGGGCTGCATTTTAGCTGCCATGTTTCGTCGACTTGGCTGACCTCGGGCTCGTCACCACCACGTGCACGTTGCGAATGGTTGCAGATTATCACCTGCCTGATCTACTTGTTTTTTTTTGATTGGCCCTGGTCCCCGCACACGGGCTTGACGTGGCTGGTGGCCTAGCCTACTGCGTCGTACGTAAACTTCACGCTGCGCGCCAAACATACGTAGAGTGCACGAGGTGGTGATGTAAAGCAATGTCACATCACACTGATCACTGCCGTCGCCGTCACTGATGTTGCCGTGTCGCACGTTGCACGCGAGCGGGCTGACGACGCGGGCCGCGCGGTCAGTGTTCCCAAATCGTAAGCAACCGTGAGAAAGACCCCACCATTCGTTCGATCATCTTCGCCGTTTTCGTGCGCGTGCGTACGAACAGCCACGTGATTTTCTTGACAGTATCGTGCCTAGAGGCTAGAAGCAGCACAAGACGCGTCTTTAGAAACTACATTTTTACGTCTTTTATTATTTATTATCAAAATTACTTCAGGATTATTAGAACTTTTTATCTTAAAATAATTTAATTTTTACATGTTACTGTCTGATGCGTTTTTTTTATTTATTTAAATAATTGATTTAAAGTAAGATTTTTTTAAGCACGTGTTTAGATTTGATAACTTTGATTTTGTCAGAATACTCTGAATATCGATGAAGTTTCTTACAATTGATCCAAATTTATTTATTAAAAATGATAAGAATAAAATTTATTAGATCTTTACATTCGTCCTCATGAATCGGTTTATTAACAAAGAAAAGAAAGGGAATATTATATAAAATAATGACACAATAAATAGACGTTTTAAGCAATGTAATTAATAGAAACTTTTCTAATATTTCCTATATGTTTTCTATGTGCTTTTTGTTTGATGACACAAGTCAACAAGTATCATTCTATCTTCCTTGACATTCAATGGATATCACGACGGGAGCATAATGACAACCATTTATTGAGATAAAACGTATACGTGACTGAGAAAACTGAGCGCGTTGCTAAAATTGCGCGTGCGTGGAGGACATTTTTTAGGGACATCAGCCACGCGCAATATTGTTCCAAAAAATCGTGCTCATACGGTTTCAGCAATAGAGATTGGAGCATATATGTCTAAATTCATGCTTGACATGACTATTCAGCTCTATAAAATCAATTAGGCATTTTTATACAATATATCTACTTTATAAGTATATTTATAAACGTTAAGCTATTATTGTTGCCGGTTAGACTTAGATTTTGTATCCTAAAAAAGGGTCTTTTGAAATACATAAAATATATAAAATATTATCGTTTTCCTTGACTCTCTTGTTTCTTTTAAAGACTCCAATTAGTTATACTGCAAGACATTGATCACTTATATGTCCATTTCTCTCTTCTAGAGATTAATCTTAATCTCTTTATTTCTTTATTTTTTCTAATATCTAGAACTAAAAAAATAAAAAGTAAGTTAAATACAAATTAAAATAGTAACTTAAATTAAAATTAAAGTAGCATTATAATTAGTAGAAAATTAATAACTGCGCCTTTAATTTCTTTCTTACAAAATCTTCCTTTGTCTCTTATATCTGTAACACCACGTAGACATACAACGGCAATAAACACATCATGGATCAGAGGCAATGACGCAGAGGAGATCAGAGGGAACAGGGGACACTCTCGCCCACGCAGGCCAAGTTGGCTATCTTTGGCATGAACACATACATATGTTTGTGAAAAAGCAACGGAACCAACACGCAGGCATGCTTCGAGTGTCGCAGCTGCATACTGCAAGAAAAATATACGATATCCTTTTTGCATCTGAACTGCAAACGCATGCATCTTGGCTACTTGGTGTAGCCAAGTATTACAAACGTGGGAATCGAATCACCGACGTCATATCTACATAACATCGATATCATAGACGGTTATTGATTACAACGCGCAACGAAGAATATTTTAAAGCATCCCATCGAAATTATGAAATTGAATAAAATTTGAAATAAAATTACGTAATCTGATTAATTATACACGCGCGTTTTATGTAATGTATGTAAATATAAAAGTCTCTTTAACACAAATATATATGTATATCTAACTATAAGTATACATGGAAATTTATTATACATACATCGTTAATTTTCTATACAATAATGACTGAAATTGTATAATATTAATTTTAAAATGCAATTTTGAAAACAAATGTTCAATATTTTTTAAGTTATATTTCTTTTTTTTCTTTATGTTCTTTTTTGCAAATAAACGAGCAATATATTCGATATACATATTCATATGTTAATGAGAGATCTCGAGAGCTTTCGAACAAACGACGCTATGTAATACACATGATGATGATCATTTCATCTTTGTTTAACATTGACGAGCAACGAGAATGTATAATAATACAAGAATTCACTGTGTGTTACACTGTCTCTTATTGTTGAAAAAGCTCCTTTTGTGTGTGTATACTTGTTATAATCTCAACATAATAATTTTTTTAATGTATAATAGTAGCAGGAAGCAATATGTAATACTAGAAATTCGAGAATGAGATTTTTATTACATCGTATCGATGTGAATACATAACATAATGTATACAAGAGAAACAAGTTTATGTGAATCCAATATATCTTCATTAGAAACGAGATATCGTCATTATTTCGGTATTTCCCGGATCTCAGTTATTTCTGATATTATTATCACAGCGATTACACAATACCTACTACAAAAACCATTTTTGAAATTAATTAATATTTAAAATGTAAATAATTTCCCCAGTAAATTTAAATAAATCCCGTAAAAACATAACGAGAGATTTATTGTATTATACAGAATATGCTCTTTACGCATTCAAATTTAAACAAAAAACACATATTCTATAATAAACAGATCGTAATAAAAAAATATTAATTTTCAAATGCGTGATAATTCTTCGTGATAAATTATTTTTATATTATATCGATATAAAAATAACTTCCAAAAAATTAAGTTATAGATATATAAGTAGGTACATTCAACATCTACATAAATATCAACATATAAAAGAGAAGTAAAATATAAATACCAAAGCAAATTTAAATAAATCCAATAAAAATGATTTATTATACAGACATCAGGAATACGCTTCACGAATCGAATAAAATTTAAGCCAAAGATAAATACATCATAATAAAACAACATTATATATATTTTTATCAAATACATATTATAATAATATAGTATCTATATTTTTATTGTATGTTACCATAAAATTAACTATTCCAAAAAAGATATATACGTATAACATCCAATATTATAGAAATATAAAGATAAAATTCTGTAACGGAAAATTCCATCCCTTCCCCTTTATCGGCGATACGCACGATCAACGAAGATAAGTGACCTTTTGCGATAACGATGAGCAGGAATCCGTAGAAATTAGAATATACCGTTGCAGTTTGAGACCGCCGCCGACGTCGCGCGATGTCGTGGCGAATCGCGCACTCATTCAGCCGGTAACACTGAATCGCGTTGTTCGATCTCCCGTCTCGCGTTTGTGTTGTCGGTTAGCCGAGTGCAAAGCAGCGGACAGTAGTGAGCGTCGCAGAGAACATACAATAGAGAGAGAGAGAGAGAACGTGCCGAAAGTCACCCCCGCGTTTACCCCCGATGGCTTCTGCGTCGTGTTGACTCCGCCGTCGCGTGACGTCGCGCCGTCTTTTAATAGTCCGCCGCCTCTCCGCGACCGGTTCGCCCGTATGATACGACACGATACGTCTACATACGTATATACGTACGTCGCAGCTCGTCGGGGAGACGCGCCCTCGTTCGACCTTGAGCGGCTATAACCGGTGCGTAACGTTCGATGTACGGAGCATCGTCGCTGTTAATCGCAACAACCAGCCGACCGCGAGTCACCGCAGCACCACCGCAGGCCCGTGCTCCTTTTACTCTGTTTACTTCCTCCTGCTTGGCGCCTACTCCTCGACACGGGACTGCCTCGGTGGCGAAATGGCGAAGAAGACGTACGATCTGCTGTTCAAGCTGCTCCTCATCGGCGACTCCGGCGTCGGCAAGACCTGCATACTATTCCGTTTCTCGGACGATGCCTTCTCCACCACGTTCATTTCCACAATAGGTAAGTGAGAGAGAGAGAGAGAGAGAGAGAGAGAGAGAGAGTGGGAAGTCGAGAAAGGCCGGTAGAGGCGAATTGTGGAGATTCTTTCGTTGATGACGAATTTGGTTCGCATTCTTTTCCCAGCGATTAGGTTAGAACGTGGCGCTTCGATTGGAAATTACGGCCGTCACGTTCCGTAAAATTCAATCCAATCGAGTTAATTGCCGCTTCGTTCTGTGTGTGTGTGTGTGTGTGTGTGTGTGTGAGGACCACACACGTGCGTGTACATGCGTATGTATGCACACGTACATACACGCATGGCGATCAGAGTACTTACTAGCATGTTTTTTTTTGAAAAAAAAAAAAAAAGAATTGTACTTTGCTTCGGCGAGATTTTAGCAAAGTCATACCATTCATTTGTGAGCATAAATACATATTGCACAAGTTACAAAAGAGATGCATATAATTTTATAAGTAATATACAAATTATCTTGTTTTATATTATTAATAAAAATAAAAAGTAAACATTAAGAAGGATACCTTCCATAATTGATTTTTATTTTTGTAATTAGAGTGTACAAAATATATATTATACCTAGAATATCTCGAAATTGTAATTTGTATTTTATTCTTCTTGTCGACTGGAACATAAGTGTTTTTTTTTATAGGTATCGATTTTAAAATCAAGACAGTAGAATTAAGAGGAAAGAAAATCAAATTACAGATATGGTAAGTTGCTGCATATATATATTTAGAATTTTCTATAAATTTATATGTTATTCTATCTATAGGGACACAGCTGGACAGGAAAGATTTCACACTATTACGACGTCATATTATAGAGGAGCTATGGGAATTATGCTTGTTTATGATATTACTAATGAAAAGACATTTGAAAATATTGTCAAATGGTTGAGGAATATTGATGAAGTAAGTAGAATCTCCTGGATTTACTCCATTCACAATTTACAAATTTATATTTGAATTTTTTACATTAAACATACAATGATTGTCATAAATATTTCCTACAGCATGCAAATGAAGATGTGGAGAAAATGATATTAGGAAATAAGAGCGATATGGAAGAAAAACGCGTTGTCAGTACAGAGAAAGGAGAAGCGGTAAATATTCTGTAGACAAGTTTTTTTTTGCTATATTAGCAATGTGATAAAATCTTTTACCAAAAACACGATGGTTTTCACAGATATAGTATTATAAACCAAACATACAATATAATATATATCAAGGAACGGTAACTTCCATGAGAGAAACAAATACTTGGGTCTCTCTTCTTTGTCTGATAAAAGTGTTCTGTCTGTTTTAAAGCAAGCAGAACAAAAGTTGTTTTGTCTGTTAGAGAAAGAAGAAAAACCTGAGTTTTATCATCTCTCTTTCTCGCACGTGAAGGCCAGCAAGCCTATTCTGTAATTTCACAAGTTTTGTTATTGTTGTAATGTCGCTGTACGCAGCAGCATTTTTATCATAATATAAGAGTCGTGCAGCAGCGTTATAACGATAACGAAATTTGCGTTAAGAGTTACAGAATATGCATGCTGGTCTCGCATACCATAATCGATCTATCTCTGTACTATAATTTCTTTGACTAATATTTTTATTTCGTTTACAGATAGCGAGAGAACACGGCATTAGATTTATGGAGACGTCCGCGAAAGCGAACATCAATATCGATCGAGCATTTAGCGAACTAGCAGAAGCAATACTGGATAAAACTCACGGCAAGGAACCACAAGACGCGCCGGATAGAGTAACGGTTGATCGAAGGGTAGAAAGAAATTCGAATCGATGCTGCTAATCTTATATATTATTTATTTTAACGGCGCATAACGAACTATATATCAGCTCGTGCCACCTGGGATAGATCCCTCGATATAGAACTAGAGCATAATTTAAAGCATAACATAAACACTTCACGACACTGCCTGATCTGATATAATCCAATCTCACTTTTGATCTGACGAAAAAACGTTTTTCTATACTGCGATCGAAAATTACTAATAAAGATGATTTGACTGATCCAGTATTTAAAAAAAAAATTATGTTTTTTTTAATTAAATTTATATAAATGTTAATAACTTAATAAAAATACGCGGTCTTATGCATATACGATTGTACCTACAACTCCATGTGTGGTATATAAACAAAGTTTCATTAGTTTATACGGATATAGTAAAAAAAATTAAACATATAGGTTTCTCTAATAAACCTTTATGTTTCACGTAAAGCATTACATCAATGCACGAAAAAAATTAGGACATATTGTTTATACATATTGTTTATTACGAGGCTGCAATTTGTTACCATGTTGAGTGGTGTGAGTATGAGTGTCGGCTTCTCTAATCTTGATAATTTTTGTAAACATTGGATGCTTTCCTGCGTGAATAATCGCACCACAATGCTTACTTGTGTACATTAAGTTAGGAAGAAACTTAAACCAAAAGCTTCTATCGTTTTGTGTACGGCCGATTTACTATAAATATAAATATTCGCAATTTCGAATTTGTCGTTTTCATTTCTTGGGCAAACACGCGCAGGTGTACACACAACATACACACATGTATACATACATCTTGCATGGAATGAGTTTGCATATTTATAGATGCAAAATTACTGTTAAACAGATATTGATAACAATTATATATAGACATTTTAATGCAAGTATTAAAGATAAAATATGCTTTATATATATATATGTATATATATATATATATATATATATAATTCACAGAATTTCTAATTTTTTTAAAGATGTTATCACTAGATAAAAAGTGTTGGTAATAATTTCATCTAATTATTTCTCATATCAGATGACGTTATAGAATTGTTATTTTACGTAACATTACACGGAAATTGTCTTATCGCGAATAGTATTATACTGTTTGTCAAAAGAAATTGCAACATTTTGTATATATATACGATATACACTATTTAGAATCAAAAGATCACAAATACCAGAGAAGTAAATCGTATGTTTTATTCAAATTTGAACAAAGAATAAACATAATTTCAACTTTTTATATATGTATATGTATGTATATATAGGCAACGAGAATAAGCATCTCCGCATCTCTTTTAAAATTGCCTGGAATTACAGTCAAGTCCAGATAATATAGTATAATTAATTCGATTTTTATCACACTATGACATATATTTATAACAATTATATATCAATAATTAGTTTTACGCACTTATAATTAGACATATATACTTATTAACATTGGAAAAATTGAAGTCTTTTTAAAGAAGTAAAAAAAAAAATAAAGTATGTAAACTCATAATAACCACTGCTTTTTATAATACTTAAAATGAGAAAAAATAACATTAAGTTTTATGACAATAATAATAATAATAATGATGTACTATTCTATACATTAGCAATTATAAAAATTTATATTTGGTTTTCTTTTCAAACGTCGGAAATTATTCATGTCTTATGAAACTACACGAAAGGTTTCAAACATATAAGCGTGCTATTTTTATGTAGATATTTTAATCTCTGAAAATTTGTAAAAGCTATCTTCGTAGAAATTAAAGTCTTGCCAATATTACGCCCCTTCATATACTTCATTGTTTGTTCGCCTACAGTGCGCTCTCAGAACAATGACTGTGGAGAGGCAAAGTAGGACGGCGGTAAGTAAAAACTGACTTTATGTGTATATTCCTTAGTAAATGTAACACAAGTCAAAATATCATAATTAACATCAATTAATCTCGTGAAGTGCCAATAATAGTTAAAATGTACATGAAGATGTTGATAACATCCAAATACAGACTCAATGCGGCAAAGATATACTCCTCCGGTGAAATAGAATATTTATGTTTTCCACCAATCATCATTTGCGTATCATAAATCAGATATATAGAGAATATTAGCGCGCCAAGCGAAGCATAAACCAAAGTAATAATTTTTCCATGCCAGATCATTGCAACTATACCAAAAATAAATAAAATTAGCACAGCGACAAACAAAACAGTGTGTAATCCGGTAAAATCGATTTTTGTCTGAAATGCGAATATCGTCAATCCTAGACACACTGCTGCTGTAATTCCAACTGCCAGCATGACCTGCAAAGCAACATTTCTCAATGTAGATATGTCACGTTTATTACAACTTAATAACATAGTTTTTTTTGCATATTTATATAGTATTTGAAATTATAAAATCTTTTCAGGTAACACTTACTTCATGAGACTCGTATGTAGATGCAACTACAGACAGCAAAAAAGCTTCCGCAAATGTAAATAGGAACAAGAATATGAAATTCATCGGAGCTTTACGCCTGACATTGGTACAGCAAGCTATACATACGATCAGAACAAGAGTCAAGGCAAGAGCAACCCAGAACAATTCTGAGTGACTTCTAACCCACAATTGTGTCGGTTTATGATAAAGCAATAAAGTAATCATCCCAAGTGTGATAAGCAACTGACACATCAAGATGCTATACACTTTCCTATAAAAAAAAATATATACAATTACATATATGTTCATCATATACTTTACGAATATTAAATCTTAAAGATCTGACATTTACCTAATAAAGCCATTCCTGATAGTTTTATCACTGAATTCAAATCCTTTAACTTCATCCTGCATAGGATCTTCTGCATAACCAGACCCGTACATTCCTGGATGACCTGGAGGTATTCCTCCGAATTCTGGACCAACTGGCGGTGGCGCTTCACCGTATGGTGGAACACCTGGTGGAGGTATAAATCCTGGACCTATAAAATGTAATAATGGTCAATAAACAAATAAGGAGCGGACTTTCAAAATGCATTTTGTCCAAAATTTATATTTTTCAGAAAAGAGAGAGAGAGAGAGAGAGAGAGAGAGTGTGTGTGTGTGTGTGTGTGTGTGTGTGTGTGTGTGTGTGTGTGTGTGTGTGTGTGTGTGTGTGTGTGTGTGTGTGTGTGTGTGTGTGTGTGTGAGCCACAAGAAAACTATGCGTTTTACAAAAACAATATGCTAATCAGTAATATGGGAAATGTTGACAAGATTGTATCAATTGCTAGAAATGTTAAACAAATGTAATTTTGTTTGTCTTTAATTAAAATATATAATGCACTTTGAATGTTTAGATTTTTTCAGCATATAAATAAATTGGCGGTAAAAAGATGCTTTCTGAACATTCTAGAGTATTTTATAATATGAGTCTTTCACTGAGTTAACACTGAACACTATACTATCTCTAACACAAAAAATGAAATTTTGGACAAACTATTTTAAAAATCAATTCAAATATACATATAACTATGTCAATTTAAAGTGGTTTAAATAACATTCTTGAGTCGTATCTACCTGGTGGATTTCCACCGGAATAAGGTGGTGGATATCCTGGAGCTTGTTGAGGGTATGGATAGCCTTCTTGTGGTGGTGGATACCCTGGATTTTGAGGATACGGGTACGAACCTGGACCTGTACACAGTCAAAATTCAGAAATATATAAATATCGATGTAACAATACAATGTGCATGTAACCTCCATAAGCAGTAACAATTTGAGGAACTGTGTGCAGTAACAGCAGCCACTACTTTTATATATATTGTGCATGTTTTGTGTTGTTTTCTTTTGTGATTATGTGTGCTTCTTGTGTTGGCTTCTTGTAGATACTAATTATGCTTGGCACGATCTGCTGCAATGTTTTATATGAGTATATGTATTAATTATAGAATCATATTGATGATGACGAAGTACTTTAACATGTTGCAAGATTTATTAATATTCTTTATTTTCAAGTATTGTTGACTAAAAATAATCATTATATTAACGGTGTGCTTTCAAATATGGGATAATATATTATCTTTTCCAAGCAAATGATTATGCTAACTGCTGATTGAATAATCTTTGGTATGTACCCCGAATTAAAACAGTTAAAATATAATGAAATAAAAAATATATTAGAAAACAGAAGGAAAAAGATCAGAACCTTGTTGCCCTGGATAGAACCCTGCACCAGGTGCTTGCCAAGTTGTCATCTTTTGGTTTTGTTTTAGCTGAAAAAAAACCTATTATTATAACTAGGTCTCCTTTGAAGAAAAGAACAACATTAATAGAACTCCGAATAAATGTGTATTGGCAATCTTAAAATGTACATAAAATATGTATAAAATTATTGAAATAAATTTATCTTGTATTTGTCTCACGTCAACATTATATACTTTATATTAAACTATCATTTATTAAAACAGATATAAAAGCGAATTACAACAAAAATAATAAATATATTACAATTTCATTAAAACCTAAATCTTATATATTCATCTCTGATTTTAATTATAATTTGTATACCTAAAAATCTTGTATTTTCTAATTTATTAAATATATTCTCTGTTCTTTTATTATATAAAGGGCTTTTAGAATAAAAAATATAAAAGCAAAATGTTAGATAGCAGAATTAAAAAGAAATTAATATTCGAAACTTTTACTTAAAGAGTCATAGACAAACACCTAAAAAATGTATTTTATTAAATGTAGTATATATATATATATCATTTTTAAGTAATTAATTTTATCTCTTTTACCAAGAAAAGAGATAAAGAATGATGCCAGTTCGACTAACTGCTCATAATTATCAAAAATAGTGGCAATTAATGAAAATCGTTAATTAAACAAAAGTATTAGCCAATGCATTTTAAGCATGTTATACCTTGCACCGATTTGCAGTAATATATTAGTAAGTGAATGCGAAGACACATCACATAAATTATCCCAATTATATGCATAGTTAGTTAATATATATGAATATTAACACACTCGTATCAACTGTCATATCATATTGGTTGTCTGTTTATAAAAGTAACTTTCTAATATACTCTATACAAACATTTGATAAACTGTGACAGTACCTATCGCTTTGAATGTTGTATTTCGTAATAAGCAGCAGGCCTGTTCTTTTTAGTTGAACTTCTTGTATATAGTTCATGTTTTCTATTTTTTTTTCTCCAACGTGAAAAGAAAAAAAGAAAAAATAAAGTTCATGCGAGTTCAGCTAAAAAGAACAAACTTAATGTAAGATTAATTTTAATCTTGATCAGTTTAACTGTTTGTTTTTCTAATTTTTAAAATTAGAAAAAGATAAAGAATACAAGTAAATAGATTATACTGAGATTATAGCGAATTCAGTTACTTGCATTACAGTAAATTAGTACATATTAAAAGTTGTTATACATTAAGAAATTGATTAGAGTGAAATACAAAAGCATATGAATATTTTAAATAATGGAGGTCTAGTTCCATAACTCACAATTAGCTCTTAACCGAGATTCAACATCTGATTCCTCATCGTGTTTTCCAATACTTGAATTAGAAAGAGATAAGAAATAATTATAAATAACGATAAAGAATCAGTTAATTGTGGTCTTGAATTAATCATGAGTTGTGGAACTGGTCCTAAACGCTAAAAGATAACATTGTTACATTTATTTAAGAGTATACATGTAATATTTCATTGTCAAAGTTGTTTACATTATGCCACTGAATTTAAGTGAGACTTAAATATATATCTGTCTTTATTAAGAAACAGACAGATATGTGTTCAAGTCTCGTTTAAAGTCAAAACAACTTTGATGCATTGGACTTTAAATATTTTATATAAAGCAACTTTTAATGTGTACTGATCTAATATATTATGTGAGTAACCGAATTTATCATTATACATACATTGATGGAACCGAGCCCTAACAACTTCATGTTTACGACATACAAGCAAAGTTTTCACACAGTTACTCACGAAAAAACGCAATGTTAACTGCAAAGGAAAATAAAATGTGTAAATTACCGAACATACGCAAGGTGTAACTTCTTCTCTTTCTTCAATACAATTAAGATTAAGTGCCGTTACGCGATAACACGCGATATCTTGTCATATAATCATATTTATCTTTACATAGCTTTAATGTACTGTCAGTTTGCTTGAAAAAAATTACGCTTACGTACGCGCGCGTGCACAAACGGAAATGTAATATACATTTGTGGAAAATGAGCGTACGAACATATGTATACATTACTCTTGTCACGGTGCGATAAGCATTCACATCGCTAACATCTAATGAAATAGACACGATTATTGAATATTAAAAAAAAAAGTGACTATCGAAGAATCTGAAGATTTAAACGTTTCGAATCGACGACACGGCGCTAGGCCGGATCGATTTTTCGCGATGGATGGCAAGGTCGCGCATATTATCAAGATGTACGGTATAATTTACGTGATTATAATGCCCGGTTATGGGTCGACGTTTCCTTCTAGACCGCACACGCAACGTGAAATAAAAGATATATGGCTCGCGCGATTCACCGAGCACGAAACCGGAAGAAACACGAGTCGCGTGAGGTAGGTAGGTAAATACGTCAATTCGATGCGTCATCCGTCGTCCTTTCTGGAAATAGTCGCAATCGATAATCGGCCGTCTCCCGAATATTGCAATGCGGATGTGTATTTACCTCGTATCACGCACGGATCCCTTTACTCGTCGTGCCCTAGTTAGCAGTTGTGGCGTACACGTAGCACGACGAATCGCTGTTTATTCGGCCGACAATCGAACGACTGCGAACGACGCAGCCGCATGTAACGCACTTCACGCGCCGTGACGAATGGTGACGAACACCACGTTAACCAACCCAGATTACGCGTTTGATTCCGACTGATTCCGACTGAAGTGCACCGCTAATGGTCAAAATGTCAAATCCATGCGACGTGAAGTGAGCCAACGTTCGGCCGTGGGGAGTGCCGAGCAGAGCGCTTGCGCGTGCATCTCCGCCCACGTTACATTGCATCTCGTTACATTCTTCCACGAAAGTCTCCCGGCTGAATTCGTATCGCTTCGGTCAGTTCTTTTTAAGGAATTAAAGTCGATAGCACACGAAGTTTGTTTTCTTGCTGGACTGCTAACTGGAATAGATTCTTGCTACCGATATATCTATTGGCTATACGGTGCGCTGACAGTGCCAGCAGTAAGAACAGAGAATAACAAATCAAAGCTCCGGGATATAATATAAATTCGATACATATACTATAACTTACCACTACACTTACATGTAACAAAAAACGTGGAACAGGACAATAAGAAAATATCAAAATGAGAAAACAATAATATCAGAAATAATTAAAGAGACAATTTTCGTATTGTTTGATTAAAAAAAATCAAGTTTGGAGAAATGTAAAACAAAAATTGTATAAGTATGAGCAATTTTTTTCGGAGTTGGTGAGACTGCCACATATAAAATTCAACTATAAACACAACTGTATACAGTCCCTTTAATGTAACTTAAAAAACTTGTTACACGTTAAAATCATCTCAATAATTACTGAATAAAAGAGAATAAAAAAGGATTACGTAGATGTGATATTATTAAAAACGTTCAACTCTCTCTACAAGTACATTATTTCATTTTTCTTTACTAACTTACTGTTTTATATTGATATTATAGTTCAAATATGTATAATAAAAGGCTGTAAAAAAATAGACAAAATAATATTAATATACTATAAAATAAATAAATATAGAGATGTGAGATCTATTATTCTTTTTAGCTAAATTTTTTATACGGTTAATGTCTTTATTGTAAAGCTTTCTTTTTTTCACTTTGAAGAGAAAAGAAGAAAAAATAAAAGGAGGGCTGTGTGTAATTAACGAGTTCAGTAAATATAGAAAATAATCAATATATTATATGATAATTAAATTTTGTATAAATATTTATAACTAATATTTGAAACTATACATATATATTTTTGGATAGAATTTGTGACTATAATTCTATGAATATTAATTATTGTCTACTCCCCAATTAATCATTAATAAATCTTTAAAATATCTATTACTCTTTTATTTTTCTTTACTTAACATAAGTAATAATTAATTTAATTATATACACACAAAATAATATTATATATATATATAAATCGTCAAAGTTATCAGGAGAATATCTTCCGACAAGAGATAACGCGAAAGTTGAAATACATCATGAAGTTCATCGTGAATGTTACCACTATTTGTAGTAGCATAACAAAATGTCACTAGTTTCTGTCAGATGGCTTTGACCAATGAGAATATTGGTATTCTTTTTCCAGAAAGTTTGCATCTTCCACGTGTGATGGTTAAGGTTATGTTTTTTATAAGCATATCAAAAATAATAAATAGATAAATAATTATAAAATAAATTATATGTGAAATTAGTTTAATTATACAGGAAGAAATATTTAATTATGGCTTCATATCGTATACATAACATAAGATTTTACAATTTCGAGCCGAAGTCTGTGACCTGCTTGTGTCATGAATCAAAAACGAAAAAGTTAGCCCTTGCAAGGTAATAGTAAATTCATTTACTTTTAAATTGTGTACTATAGGAGCTGTTACTCATGACATTGGCAAAGTTAAATGTAAAAGCATATAAATATTTTAAACAATTAAATACTCAATATATAATGATATCATCACATTAATTATAAAAAACACAGAATATACTATTTATATATTCTTTATTTTATTGCCAAAATTTATTATGTTATTTCATTACATTTAGATATTTTATACATAGTAGCTTTTTTAATGTGCACTAAATCTAATGGTAATACAAACAACCAAACTTATATTAGATACACTTGTAACTATATATTTAATATCAGTAAACTCATAATTTTTATATGTATGAACTTATTATGACTATCTTTTAATACTTATTTTTTTTTTTTGAAGGAGCAACAACTCTATAGAAATCTGGAATGTGGAAAATGCACCATTTATTGAATGTACTATAGCTGGTCATACCGATAACTCAGTGGAAAGTATACTCTGGATTGATTCCAGACTGTTTTCCACAGGTCTTCAGGGTACAGTAATCGAGTATGATTTAAAAACACTGAGTGTTAAGCATGAAGTTATAGTGATAGGAGGAGCAGCCTGGTGCATGGATGTAAATCAAGAGAAGACTCGCTTAGCCGTTGGTACAGAAGATGGATATATCAATACTTTTTCTATACATAAAGATAAACTAATTTATGAAAGAATATTTGATAAACAGAATGGGAGGATTTTATGTATCAAATGGGATAACACGGGTGAGATGATTTATACAGGTTCCATTGATACGATTAGGGTATGGAGTGCTATATCTGGACACGCAATACACAAAATGATAACTTCTAAAAATAATATAAAGGAAGAGACTATAATTTGGTGTCTTGCAGTCACTGATGATAATATAATAATATCAGGCGACTCTCTTGGTTTTTTATCCTTCTGGGATCCCCAGATAGGAGTCCTAATAGAGTCTCATGAAAGTCATACAGCTGATATATTAGCTATCACCTTGTCACATGATATGAATGTGGTATATTGCGCGGGTGTAGACCCAGTTGTGCGAAGCTTTTGCAAAATTATCATGAAATCAAGTGGAAAGCCTCAATGGGTGAAAGGAATTGAGAGGAGATTACATGTTCACGATGTTAGAGCACTTGTAGAGGCTAATGGAAAACTTTATTCGGCTGGGGTAGATGGATACCTTGCTGTGTCAAGTTATCCACCAAAAAATCTTGTAAAATATCCTCCACTACTGCAATCACCCTGTGCTATAATTTGCCGAAAATCTAGATGTATCTTGTTACGTTACAGAAATTATCTAGAATTATGGAGACTTGGCTCAATCACTAAAGATCCTCCAGAATTAGTACGTTCTTCCATGCTGCATCAATTGGATGAAGAACCGATAAAGCTACTGCAATTACAAACAAAGGGCGACGAAAGCATCATTTGTTGCGCCATTAACAAGGATTCGAAAACTATCGTGTACTCGACAGACACTCATGTCAGAGTGTTCAATTTTGACGTGGTAGAAGGAGACGCTCTGTTGTCTAGAAACGATACCGATTTATCTATGAAGCGAATACAAAAGATGCTTTTTAGTCCAAATGGCAAGTTGTTTGCCGCTATTAACAATGACGGTAATGAGAATGCCGTGACACTGTTTAAAGTGAATAAGAAGAGCTTAAGTCTGATTGGATCGTTCCAGACGACGAAGGAATCCATTGAAAATATCAATCTCGTGTGTTTCTCTCCAGACAACAGGTATTTTGTATGCGCAGATCGGCAACGCGGAATTGCCGTGTATTTTATTGGTAATGGTATAACGGCAGAATCGCTCGAGGCATGGCGATTACCCAAGTATAGTTGTCCAGCGACAGCAATAGCCGTGCAAAAAAATACGTTAAATCTGGTCATAGTGTATTCTGACCATAAGGTAAATATAGCGCACTATACCATATATACAATACAATGATTTAAAATGAGTAATACGTGAATCATGCATTATCTCGACATTAAAATAATAACTGACTCGAATGTGCACTATCATAAAGTACTGTGCAACGTTTAATGACCTGCGGTAGTAAAAATTCGCAATTTACTGTTAACTACTATGGTCTTATTTTTACGCGATGACGTTACATATAATTGCTCTATAATCCCGTTATTGAATTATCCGTTCACACAGACTTTATGAAGTCCTACAGTTTATTACTGTTTTTGATATAAGCAATATTAAACTTTAATACGTACAATGAGGTATGTTAAAAGTATCGTACAATTTGAATTGAAAGGCTTTAAAACAGCAATTTTTACATTAATATCTTGGAACAGGCATAATCGAGATATTCTCCTCAATATTTTAAGATGTCTATTAAGATGGTCTGATTATTAATAATTAATGCAAATAATAATTCTTTTTCAGATTGTCGAATACAATATTCCTACGAAGAGTTACACAGAATTTTCTAATCATTTGCAAAGTCGGCTATCGAAGCAGTGGTTGGCGCGTCCATTTCCAATAACGAACATTATGTTCGACCCACGCAACGAGAACATTATAATCATGCAGGACGATTCGAGCGTGTATATTATTAATAAAAGTAGCGATTTATCAGAAAAAGAGGCAAAAATTTTTAAGCGTGAAAATGGAGAAAGCGCAGAAGATAGCAATTCAATTTCCAGCTTGCAATCTCAACACACGTTTCAAGTTGCTAAGAAATATAAGGTAATATTTTTCTTATTTAAAGATATTTATTTTAAACAATTAATAACGAGAAAAAAAGGAAAAAATTCTGATTTTAATATTTGCAGCACCTTGTTTACTTAAATTGGCTAAATGATGAAGAGTTGGTAGCGGTTGAGGTAAATCCTGCTTCATTGTTGGAGAAATTACCACCCACGTTAAAACAGAAATTCTTTGGCATATAAATATTGTATATTGCGACTATTAATAATAACAGTCGAATAAATTTTATGTCCTATTTTTATATTTTTTTATGATTACAGTTTGCCATTTCAAACGCACTATTTTGATATTTTAACATTATTTTCAATACATCCAACAGTTATGATCAATTTCTTAAAACAATTTAAAATAAAAATTTCACTACGTAAAGAAATAATTGTCTAAGGACGCTTGATAATGTAAATAACAAATTAAAAGTATATGCGATTATGAGAGTTCAGTGCGGTAAGTTAAAAACCCAATTCTTGAATTAATAAATTATCTACTATATAATTAAACAATTGATATGTATTAATTATGTACTGATCTATTGTTAATTAAAAAATTATATTTTTAATTTGCGCATCAATTACTGCGTTACATTTTTATGGCTACTTAAGACCAGTGTTTATAGTTGGTTTTTATATTTAAGACCATTTTATATAAGTACAGGCTTAAGATGTCATAAACCAATATAAGGTGTAATATAAGAGTTATTATTAGTTTGTATTTTTGCTTGTTAAAGTTGTTAATTTATTATTTTATCTGTCACTTAATAATCATTAAAATTCGCGCGAATCTAGTTTCTATACAAAACAATCGCTTATTGGTTCACATCTTTTTGATACTTCGAGAATCACGCCACTGTCCTTCGATTGTTTTTCGAATTTTGGCCAGTTACGGCAGTTACAAAACGCGTCACGCCGACTGTAGAGTCGCATTCGAATTCCGCTCCGTATTTCCTGCAATTATTATAGCCTAAAAATGACTCGTGTGCGAATATATTGATGTAAATGTGCTTTTTGAAGATATATTTCTTGTAGCAAACGCGTCAAGTGTATATTGTCTAAGTTATAATTTTTATAATTTCAACGGTAGCAATCCATTTCCATCAACATGGGATTTCTCGGTTACTCTCTTCCTACATTTCATCGATATAAGAACGGAGTTATTGTCAAGTAAGTAAATGTTTATTCTACATTTAAGCTGCGCTAATCACATTTCTCATAATAATTCGTTACTTCATTAATTTCTAACAATTTTTGATATATTTCAAATTTTATTTCTACGTGAAGTAACGGCCATTTTGTCGCTGCTTCCATTCGTTACTTCGGGAATCGCGAGATGGCTCTCCGGTAGTTCTCGAACCGCGATCAGTCATGAAACGCGCGATCGCTGAATTGTATATTTGAATCTACCGCGTAGTTTTCGCAATATTTGTTACATGAAGGTGAATCTTGCGCGTAAAAATTATCGCGAATGCTTCCCGTGAAGTCGGATCTATCGTAATGCCTCGAGTGTTCTGCAAAGTAACTGTTACATGTTTACAGCTGTTATATTTGTAAGTTGAACTAGTATATAATTTTAGAACTTAAAGTGAAATAGATACATTGATTTTTGGCGAACGCGAGGAAAAATGCAGAAATAAGAAACAAATCCATGATTTTGACGTTTAACAATCTGTTCTGCAAGGAAAAAATGTTGATTCTCGCATCTCAAATGTATATCAAAATAATAATGGTTGCATGACTCTCCAAGTACGTGCACATTAATCTTTTTAATAATAATTTAGTCCTTTAACTATTTCCAGTGTTTGCTAAAAATGTTTTGAATTGTATTTCTCCGCGAAGTATAACCACGGCCATTTTGTCGCTGCTTCGACATTCGTTACTTCGAGAATCGTGAGATGGCTCTTCGATAGTTCTCGAACCGCGATTCAGTCATGAAACGCGCCGCGGCGATCGCTGAATCGCATTCGAATCAGCTCTATATTTCCCGCGATGTTTATTATCTGAAAGTGAATCTTGCGTGCAAATAATTATCGTAAAATGCTTTCCATAAAATTGGATCTCCACGACGCATCGAGTGTGTGAAGTTGCTATTACGTGATTTCGATATTTCGCTCTACATGGAGTTTATCGGGCATGCTGTCTTCGCGTATTTTACTGACGTGCATTGGGTGCTTATAATTATTGCCAGGTGCGTGCACACTTTCGTTCTGTAGTTGACTGAGCCAATTATATTTCTCATAATAATAATTTGCTATTTCGGCCATTTTTTAAAATGTTTGCTAAAATATTTAAATTTCACTTCTCTGTGAAGTTTAATTGCGGCCATTTTGTCGATGCTTCGATCTTTCGATACTTCGAGAATCGCAACATCATTCGAATGCCGGTCTGTCGTGGAATGCGACGCGACGATATATCGCTGAGTTGCGTCCAGATCATATTTCGCAATCGCTAGTGTCTAAAAATACATTTTGTATGCGAAAAACTATATTAAATTTATAGAAAGTATCGGTTTAAAGTTCGTCCTAACTTAAATATCGCATTTAGTTGATATACAACAATCTATATGTCGCAGTTGATTAAAATTTTCAAACGTTATAATATAATTAATATTTTTTTCAAATTGCGAGTCGTACACTATAAAAAGGTTTCGTATTTGTATTACGTGTATAAACATATATTTCATATAAGGTAAATTATAAATATAATTATTACTAGTAATGTTACATAGCAGTAGTAACTGTAAAAATAGAGTTCCTATTTTCTTAATCATTATTACTTTACTATGCAGTTATAGTCAACTATAATTGTACAGTAAAATAATTGTGGTAAATAAAATTATGGTAAATATCAAACATTTTTCTTTTAATACAAATATATTGTCTATTTATCTGTTAATGTATTAAGTAATACAAGTAATTAATTAGGGTGCTTATTAAGTAACTTTTGTTATAAAAAGAGTTTGTTGTTGACAGTTTAATATTTTCAGAGCACACACACAATGGCTTTTTTATTATATTTCCAGAATTACGCCTGACGTTGTCGACAATTTTTGCTTGTCATATATAAGGTAAATGTACCAGTTAGTCAGTTAGTGGATATGAATTATATATTTGTTAGACGTGCGCGAAGTGATAAAACATTTCAAATATAAAACTTTTAATATGATTCTAAATTAATTTGTAATTACATTTTTATGAACGACAAATTTCTTTAGAGTCGCACATATATCATTAAAAGTTTAAAATTTTTGTACCATTTGTACTTTTTTTGTTCAACGAATTGGGCTATACCTACTAACTGGTACACGTTTATCTTAAATCCGTATATAGATCTATTTAGATTTAGCTCACACATACACATTATTGTATTATAATATTTATAATTTCAATGTTACGTAGTAGATATGTACAAATATCTGTAGAATATTATATTACATATTTCAGTGAAATGTTTTTATAAAACAGAAAAGGTTGACAGCGTCAGTATTTTTCAATTATTCTTGGAAATTTAATGATTACAACTTCACACAAGAGATTGACAGTTTTTAGTACTTGTAAAGATAATAATTAAGTTGACAATATAATTAATCTATTTTTAACTATTTTATGATCCCAGAAAAATTTCTTACAAAAACTATTTCTCACAAAAAGCTAACTTTATTAAAAACTAATATGAGAATAGGACTACGAGCCCTAGATTCATTAAAATCTTTAATTCTATTAATTCTATTAATTCTAATATATTGCGAAGAATATCACCTTACTGATGAGTCCAGTATTGGAAGCCGGGACGAAACGCCAACATTACGTGATATTCTTCGCAATATATTAGAATTAATAGAATTAATAGAATTAAAGATTTTAATGAATCTAAGGCTCGTAGCCCTATTCTCATATTAGTTTTAAATTCGTTGAGCCTTATTACAATAAATATCTAACTTTATTAATCAAATATTTGTTACAAAAAGATTAATGCATTATTTTTCTTTCATATTTTGTTCGCTCTTCTTAAAAAAAAGCAACATTATACATAAATCAAGTATACATAGTCCCGGTTTTTCATTATTATTATAGTTAACTTGTTAAGCTTAACCTGATATGTTTCACCTAATGGATTTTGTTTATAATATCATCATAGATGAAGCCCATTGGATAAAACATCATTAGGTTAACCAGACAATGAAAAATCGGGCTACAGAGTAACAAATAAATGCCATAATGTTTTGTGTTTATTCAATTATTAATAACGTATATCTATAGTTACAAAAAAATAAACTACAGTTTTCTACAATTACATATATTTTATTAAATACTAAAAATAATAATTAATATCATTATTTTTCGCGAAATGATGACCTTTAGTTTTAAGGCGCTTTGGAAATGCATCGATGATAGTCGTGTATCTTTCCCAGATAGCCATATAGAACGGTCTTCAATCTTTCATTAACCAATGAAAATCTTCTATTGCAGAGTCTTTAGTATTTAATAAGATGTAACTAACACTTCAGAATTGTTTTTTTTTTTTAGATATATGTCACTATCCAAACAAACTGATATTATTTATCTTTGTGATATCAAAATGATGACAAATAACATCAATTTGATATTTAGATAATGATTTGATAAACACACAAAACTTTACAACGAAATTTTTTTATTATTCTGTATGTATTAATAGACCATTTCTGGATGATCAAGGTTTCTTTCAACCTAGAAATATAAATTTTTGTTGCATCGTGCGTAATTCCGGGGCATCCGTGAGAGAGTCGATCGTCCACTTTGGCGAAACGTAGAGACGACCCATGAATTCCAAACTGTATTCCGTGTGGGATGAACGATGGCCGATCTGAGCGGATGTCGTTCTAGGGAAGGCTGGTGAAGCTTTCAAAGGAATCGGCGAACGTTCGGCTACGTCTTCCGGCGGATCACGCTCGAAAGTGTTCGCCGGAAGTCCCGCTTTTCTGCATTCCTCCGCCAGCACCTACGGTCAGTGACACGGCGGACACATTGAAATTCGTCTGCGGTTCGCATGTTCTTTTTCTTTTTTTTTTTCTGCTATACGCGACTCGCCAACCGACAGAGTTTTTAAGGTACCTGGCTGAAAAATTGCCCAGTCAGATGCTCGTACTTTTGCGGCCATGACCATCGCGACAAGCTTTCGAGGAAGTTCGTTTCCTTACTGAAAATATTAACGACATAATCATCTGCACTTTATGTATAAGAATGAGTCTATATACTGTCGTTATGAATATTACTGAATCATTACGTTTGTTTTATATTGCTGTATTAAACCGTATTGGAACTTTTCTTTGCATTTTCGCTAAATTTAAATCGTATAGTCTTAGCTAAAAATATTGTATTAGACACTTTATTAATCATTATTTAAAAAGCCTTAGCTCAAATGATTTATGGAATTTGCTGATATATAATATCAGTAATTAATAAGCGACGACATGCCGGTGAAAGAATAGTTCCAAACGAATAAAAATATGGGTGTTAAATACAATATTTTTGGTTAAGGCTGTATATCTATTTCATTTTTAATTACAAAAAGTACATACTACTTCAAAAACTATAAAAATAACTTTATTATTATATTTTCTTATGGTAAATATATTACCGAATATTATCAGCGGCTACTTCGTTTTTTAAGACATCACCACGTTTCGTTATAGAGATTACCCTCTCGGTCACTTTCTTGATTTCTTTATCTTGCTTTTCTTCAGCCATTCGGACGGATATGTTTTCACACAACGAACGAAGTCTTCAATACTGAATCCGACCAAAGCATACATCACGCGGTTTGTTCGATACCTCGGATTGTTACTATAGTTATCGCGCGCGGTAATATTAAAACTCTCGGCCTGCATTTTCTAAGATAACCATAGAACTTTTTTATCGCTTTAGTTTAGTAATTATATTGTGAATGAAATTTCCGCGAAGAAAATATAAAGTGTTACACGTGTAAAGTACCTTTTTTATGGGCAATTTCCAATTTTCGAGTTATATTCAATATTGGCGCAATTTTTTATAGACCTCGTAAATTTTCCAATTTTGCCATATCCGATATATATATATATATATAATCGGACTACTCCGGAAGAATATCGAAATCGGAATGATGAAATAGATGGAAATTCCACTTTGGTGGAAGATCTCGTAAATCCGTTATTCGATATTTGTCACGGTCGCGATAATTCCGTGGTTACAAAGCCAGACGGGGATGAGCACCAGAGACTCTTCTTCGATTGTCGAAGTGGCCGGGAAATAATCAAGCGAGCGACGATAGCGTCTATCTAAGCCTGAGTACGTCTGCATCGAGGTCGTCTCAAGTCGATGTTGGAGTGTATGAGAACGTACGACCGAAGGATATACTGTGTAGAGCGTACATCAAGGTGGAGAGATGGAAAGAGCGAAGGAGAGAGACGCGTTTATTAACCGAGGAGAGAGAAAGAGAGAGAGAGAGAGAATGGAGACGCTGCAGAGTGCAATGTACCCAGATTACGACTAATCTACGCCCGAGACCGCTATTCGTAGCGCCTGTAACTTACATCGCTTAAAACATCAGCCTGTTCAACCCCTGACTTCGGCGCCATAGTCTGCGCCTTCATCGCCATCGCCATTCTCTCCCTCTCAACCCCTTTCAGGCTTTCGATGTCGATCTATCCGTCTAGCCATCCGTCTTACTTCATCATCGTGTAGCCTGCATATCTCCGTCTAATTTATATCCCTGGGAAAATCGCTCCGTCCTCGTATTCCTTCTTCCGAAATTCGAAAGTTCGTCGTCGTACCCGCTTGTTATATCCTATAGCGCAGTTATCTAAGCAATTTGTTGCCATAACCGCAAAGCGATGATTTTTTATATATGGAATTACGATCAATTCAGATAAGACAGCTGTGTGAAAAGTTTACGGACAAAAAATATTTGTTAAAATAATTACGAAATTTCACTGATCCAGTAAAAATCTACAGCCGTAATATACGACAATCATTTTTCTACATATATTAAATTAGCAAAGGTGAATCACGTTAACGATTATAGATAATAAATAATTTTTTTGTAATAGCACAATGAATTTGTTAATGCAGCAAAGATAACTATTTCTACGAAAATTAGTTTAACATTTGCAAATTAAAATTTTTAATAAATTATATTAATGGGGCATATACTTTTGCTAATACTATAATGAAGAAAACTTGTTACATTAGCCGTTTTTATTACACAACAAAGAATTAGCTGAATTATCAATATATCGATAATTGCTTACGGATATAATTTCTTTATTAAATCATATAATCTTTTTATAATAGTTATAGATATTGAACTCGCGCAGCAGAGCGATTACAGCTTTGCTGAATCACCCAATCTACATATTTTTTCCGTGTTGTAAAGATATCGATAAATAAATTCTAATTTTAGTTTTTCAGGCATCTTTAAATATCATTTGTCTTGTTATGATTTTATATAGTTATACTTGTATAAACTATGCATAAGCCTGTACAAGTAAAATGATATATGTATGAGAAAGCCCAGATGACACATCGTGTTTATTTTTCTCAATTTATTATTTGTTTGGTCAAATACGCAAAAATCATAGTGCGAGATGTGTCAAAATACCGATAAACCTATGTTGATTTATCTGTTCGGATAAAATCTTGGAAAAATAACGCAATATGTAACCTACGAATAATTTATGATTTTTCAACTGTTAAAATAAATTAGAATACAAACGATACAGACGATTTTAAATTAAAGCTTACTGCGCCGCTTATTTAATGGGAATCGATTGGAAATTTTGCTCTGCTTTTCCAGCCGCAGACGCATATTTCGTACTTCGGACGGGGTTTGTTTTTATCTAGTGCCAGGATTAACAGAGCTATCCACTATAGAATAGTCATATAAAAGTGTGGGAGGGATGACCGAATGGGAGATCGCATGCATGCATTCTACCGACCTTGATGCAAATATATCTGCGCATCAGTATTAATGAATGCGATAACGTCTGCAGCTCGCATTGTTCCATGAAATTACAAACATTCAACTCTCGGCAACAATGTTCCGTTTCTAATGAACGGTAACAAATGCGTGGCTGTGAATTTTCGACGTAAATAATTATACGTAAACTTACGCAGTAACAATTCACATACGCGTCATGTAGCGTCAAATGCAATTATCTTGTCTCTATCGCGTTTTTCATACGAAATTATAAGAAAGATCTCGCGATTTAGATGTAAGATTTATGATAACGTCGGTGAACTTTCGATCCCAGTCACTCGAGCTGGTATCGGATGGCAGAAAAATGAAGGAACGTCAAGGCGGGAACGGCGAAGAAGAGGGACCGGAGGGGACAACGCGGAAAAACTCGAGCAGAGGAAGTGCAAGCGCGATCTTAGTCGTCGTCAGGAGTGCGAAAGAGGTAGAGAGAAGGAAAAAGCGATAAAGAGAAAGATGGAGAAAGGAAGGGGGAGGGGGAGAGAGAGAGAGAGAGAGAGAGAGAGAGAGAGAGAGAGAGAGAGAGAGTTCGTGGGTGTAGAGACACGGCGGGGTGTGCTGTAAATTACAAGCGGAGCGCCAAACCGCTATGGTCTTCTCTCGGTGGCGCAGGGGTGTCTAGACGTATAGATAATGCCGGGTTGGCTTGTGCGGCGGGGTAGACGCAAGCTAGACGGTCCCCGGTTGATCCAGTCAGCCGAACCAGCCAGCCAGCTACTACCCGAACCAGCCAGCCAGCCAGCCAACCAGCCAGCCAGCCAGTCAGCCGGGTTGCGCTAGACACATCGACCATGTTCCGTTTCTCTTCGTTTCTCTCGTTTACACTATCTAGCTATCTATCTGCGTCTCTTTCTCGCGTCCGCTACGATCTACACGGTGGTCCCAAATTAAATAGCTTTTAATTTAGCGAGAGAATTCTGTAACAAATCGACGCAGTCGATTTCTCTCCGATAAAAATTCAATTGATAAGTTTCACTATTAAATCTCTATATTCTGTTCTTTCTTGATCGCAGATAGTATTTTTATGATTTCAATTAAAAAGAAGATCATTGAAATGACAATATTTGCAAAAAAAAAAAAACAATTTAATCGTATCACTTTCTACATAAAATTTTATTTTATTAGCTTTGTATTTTTTTATAATGATAATTATTTCACATAGTTTTAAATAAAATTGCAACGTTTCCCATGTTTGAATAATTTTATCTTGTCGAGGATTAAATTTTGTTTTGTAATAAAACTTTATTTTTTATTTTATAAAATTAATAAAAATTATGAAAGAGAGAAAGACTCGGCTATGAAGTAAAAAATGCACTTATAAAAATTGATATGGTTTAATTTTGAAGCACCCTGTATGCGCACTGACTGCGTCCTCGTCTTTCTCGCCTATATATGCAACGCAACCGGATTTCCCATCGTTCTCGTCGCGCCAGCCAACTCACGAATGAGAGGGCCTCCTCACCTCTCTCATGCATTCGGCGCGTCCAGGAGATGCAAATCCCCAATAGCATCACCTGATATCCAAGATCCCATTGGCAGCGATCGTGACGTGGATGATGCACGAGACCGTCGCCCGACCGCCAACCGCTCCTCTCACCTCGTCTCTCTCTCTCTCTCTCTCTCTCTCTCTCTCTCTCTCTCTCTCTTCATTTCTCTCGACACTCCCACCAGCAGTCACTCGTGTATGCACCGCGAGAACATAGAATTATTCCGTTTCTCCGCGTGCCAGGAATCTCTCTCTCTCTCTCTCTCTCTCTTCTTCGTCGCGTCCTAGAAGACACTCGATCCTTGAACGCAATTGCTACACTCCCGCGTTGACTGCGCTGACTGACATTAATTGCAATCTCGGAAAAATAGACTTATACGTCGCTCACAACTCGCGCGTTGCAAAACGTTTAAATTGCCATATTAGGAGGACCAGAAAGTTTACTGCAGCTAATGTGTGTGATATTTAGTGCTTCTTTACTTACTTAATTTAGGTTTTTCGATGTTAAAAGAAGTAATCTGATTTTTTTATTTATATAAATATTAAGGAAATTGCCAATGTGAGCCGATACAAGATGTCCTTTGTGAACTTAATAAGTCATATGTTATAATTTGAGTAATATCGAAAAGTATTGTGATTTAAGTCGATTTTCCGATAAAAGTAAAAAAGTTGTTATTACACGGAGAAAAATGTTTGGTTGGATTAATTAGAATTTTAGTTGAAAATGGACGAATCAGAATTTTCTGATTCCTTCATTTTTAATCAGAATATTTTTCTCAGTATATTTCATAGAACAAAAACGTGAAGTTAATACCTCATATTTTCAGATTTCAGTTTTTAATTCGGTAGAACGCCTTTTAATTTTAAAATGTTTAAAGTATTATTACATATTCATTGGCAAAGAGTCGGAACTTTGTCAATTATATCGAAGTTCTAAAAGCAACATAATTGCTTCATAGAGGTAATATTGTGGCAAAAAATTATTATTTTTTAATTCTATATATAAAACATCCGTTCTTAATCTGAAATGAAGTGGCTGTCGATTGTATATACAAAACCAACAGTATCATGGCAATAGCATTCCAGTACATCGTTGCGATTTGATACCAATGTCTATGTCACGTCCACGCGCGCGATTACGTTTTTCGTGCGTTTTCTTTTTCGAAAAAAGCCAAACGTTTACGACGTGCGCGTATATATACATATAGATGCTTCGATCGCGATGTAACTGGGTATGTAATTGTGATGTAAAGGAAGACGGGCTCGGCGCATTAAGTTGGATCACGAAGCTCACACGTCGCCGAAAGTAACGCCGTCGTAACCATTTTCCGTATTTTTCACCGACGCTGTAGTCTTTCTCGCCGCCACCGCGCCGTTCCGCTGAGAACGTGGTTGTTTGTCACAACGGGCTATAACGAGGGATTAAGAGCACAAGATACGGCGACCAACGTCTGCATCCTCTTCTCTCCTCTCCATCTCCTAAACGCGGCGCGGCGGTGGCGGTGTGGCAGCCACCGTCCTTCGCTAACCGCGGTGGCGTTTTAATCGGCCGACTCTCCGATGCATAAATCCACGTTAAATAATACGGCAGTTAACAGTGCCATTAAGCCATTCGAGATACCACCGCGAAACCGAGAACGCGAACCGCCGTTCTCGCAAAGTCAGTATTTATCGATACGAAACGGCCGATGTCATTCGAGGACGATGGCAGCACAAATGTCGCGACGCGCTGCCGAGAAATATTGTATCGCTTTGGTAGTTCGCCCCATCACAGCTAACTGGTGCGAACGAATACTACGCTTTGCAATCCTATCCTGACCGTCGCTTTCATTGCTTTCCTCCTAAATCGTTCAAAACAAAAAGTATCCCTCAGTATTAATCCGATGCAGCGCTATACGCATTGAGAATTAAAGTAGCGAAACGTTTTAAAAATTTCTGCAACGCGAGGATAAAATTATACTAATTACTAATTGTAAGTGCAAGAAAGAAGTAAATTTCTATCTTTCTTTAGTGTAAATTTAAGATACCTATATATTTAAGTTAAATAACCTCGTTTATTATTTATATAATTACACTTTTCCAAATTGACATAACATCAGTATTTTGAATTAAACATACAATTGAACTTGTATCGAATATATAGATTACCTACATTGATTCAAAATATACTTTTATACATTTTATATTTTTTTATATTTTTCCTAAATGAGTCGTAAAAGTATTTTGGATAGGCATATCATCTTTTTCACGCTATTTGACAAGTAATATTCTGGGTAGAAATAGATCATTATTAAAATCACACTGCGATAAATTCCATTGTTACGATATATTCGGGATCATCATAGGAATCAATTATTTGGAACATCCGATTTTCACTGAAGTGACGTTAACTGTCGCCAATTACTATCGATTTCTTTGAGCAAATATTTTATAGTGATACAGCCGATCCATTACGTTTTGTCAGCGACATCTTGGCGTTTATTCGACGCCAAGACGAGTAAGGATTCAAAACGGATACGACTCGTTAATCAACTGATCTGAACTTTTGCGCACGTTCTCGTTGGCAAGGAGAGACAAGGGGAACATCTTGTTTCCAGTGGCTTAATGCCACGATGTGATTTGTTTCTCAGTTCTTTATTCTCAAACGATCGTCGGAAACGATTCGAGTCGTTGGCTACGATAATCTTATCGTGGTGTCGTTCTTCGGACCAAGTTGGTCTCCGTTAATCATGAGGCGCGACGTGTTCCGCTCTTAACGACAAATCCTCTTTGATTTCAATTACGAAACGCTGAGAAAGTATAATTCGGGGAGATTTCAGAGGGTGGAAAGATATACGTGGTATAGTCCGCTTCCCGGAGTAACGCGGCTGATTGTAAAGCCGCAGCTGTGCAGCAATAATCATAACTCGCAAGGACGCGTAACTACTAGCTACGTAGTGTCCCTCCCTTTTGCTCTTCCATCACGGTTTCTTTCTTTTCCTGCGTGCTTTAACGACGACTGCGACAATCAACGCGACGTCGTCGCCGCATTCGCGACCGCGCGATCCAATTTCACCCGCGTGCACGACGAACTTTTTACAGCTTCACTGCTCCCGCCCGCGAAGTCACAAGCCCCCCGGGGTGCACCCGCTCTTCTTCGCGAATCATGCGAAAACGGCATAATCCTCCAATAGACAGTTTCCTCGGCGCGACACCGCCGTCGAAATGACTCACTATTTCCGTGCCTCGGCTGTGAAATAAGAAGTTAACACCGCCCCTCGTTAAACCTCCCTTTACAGCCGCCTTAGAAGGGACGCAGCGACGAGATCTTATCTCGCTTGACTTCTGCTGGTTACGTGTTTATGCACTCGTCCGGTGCTCCGAGAAAAACGGCAGCAGTGACAACGACTCTTATCCGCGAAAATTACATAAAGCGTATAAGCCAATATATTTGTAATTGTCGTAGGTCTTCTACGTCTTAAAGAATCTTTGACATTAAAAATATTGCATGATATTGCTAAGTGATTATATATATTAAAAGTAACATAATGTAAAGAAAAACTCTCTTAAGAAGCTTTTAAAATCGGTGCTTTATAATATATACATAAGGGTATGTTAAGTTAGGACCCCAACTATAGTACTCAGGAGTTCTGATTAGAGTTCCCCACTTCCTTTTGACGAGACGAAGAGTTCCCTATAGTTAATAACAAGAGTTCCGTTCAATAAACATTTTTTTTACATTTTTGAAAAATAAGGTGCTAACTTTTTATCGAATTTCGAGATGGAATAGTTCTGAGCGGCTTAATAGCTTCAATTTACGATTACCTAGAGTTCCTGATACGTAAAAAAAATTTTCGAATAATAAAAAAAAAATTAAAAATTTTTGAAGAATGAATTTTTAGATACAATAGTTCTGATGATAATTCCTGCTTCTTTTTGACGATACGAAAAGTTCTCTATGATTTTTAATGACATATGGGCTGCGTTCAGAATTATCATCCGAGTGCACCCAGGTGTCGTATTATCCTTGTTTATCATTTGTGAACAACAAGGATAAAACAACATCTGGGTGCATCCGGACGATTCTGAACGCACCCATGCGCTTAATAATTATTTTTTAATAATTTATAAAAAATGGGATGCTAACTTTTTGACGAAATTCAAGGTCGCATAGTTCTGATCAGCTTAACAGAAGTATTTTGTGAATACCTAGAGTTCTTGATACATAAAAAACATTTTTGAAATATAATAAAGTTTAAAAAAATAGTGAAAATCTTTGAAAATTTTTTTGAGAGTACCGAGTAGTTCTGAGTAGCGTTTCTTATAGTACTCGACGAGTTCTATCGAAAACTGTAAGGTGAAAAAGCGATTGGACCAACGGTTTGCAAGATACAGCGACATTTGTCAGAAGATCAACAATTTTTAGAGTATATCTTGGAAACCATTGGTCCAATCGCTTTGAGCCCT
>NW_017277125.1:762875-783467 GCF_001594065.2 Cyphomyrmex costatus | reverse complement strand
CTTTATTATTCTTCAAAAATGTTTTTTATGTATCAAGAACTCTAGGTATTCACAAAATGGTTCTGTTAAGCTGATCAGAACTATGCGATCTTGAATTTCGTTAAAAAGTTAGCACCCCATTTTTAAAAAATTATTATTAAGCTCATATGTCATTAAAAATCATAGAGAACTCTTCGTATCGTCAAAAAGAAACAGGAATTATCATCAGAACTATTGTATCTAAAAATTAATTTTTCAAAAATTTTTAATTTTTTTTTCATTATTCGAAAATTTTTTTTACATATCAGGAATTCTAGGCAATCGCAAATTGTAAATTGAAGCTATTAAACCGCTCAGAACTATTCCACCTCGAAATTCGATAAAAAGTTAGCACCCCATTTTTAAAAAATGTAAAAAAAATATTTATTGAGCGGAACTCTTGTTATTAACTATTATAGGGAACTCTTCGTCTCGTCAAAAGGAAGTGGGAACTCTAATCAGAACTCCTGAGTACTATAGTTGGGGTGCTAACTTAACATACCCTATACATAAACATAAATTATATAAATACTTTTCAAGAGATATAAAACAAGCGCATTACATCATTTTTACATTTCCTTAAATTGACAATACCAAATTATTATACTGTTTCCTCGTAAATCTCTCATATTATTTTATTCGATATCATACATTATACAATGTGTATTATACAATTATACAAGGAAGATTGATATTGCTCGTAATAAAACTGAGAATTTTCAGAAAGATATCTAATTTAATGATTCACTGAAACGTGCGCATATACACTTGATAAGATGAATTAGACATAACAAAATCAGGCGATATGTGCAAATAATTTATACATTTTTCTCGTCGCGCGGGTATTTAATTCGATGAAAAGAGCAGCCTTATCACGCGTGACTTTTATCTTGCTGTGTGATGTTCGAGTCACACAGGCTGCCGTTCGTAAAAGTACACAGGAAATCGCGTGAGTTCTTAAAATAACGTAAAATAGCGGAAATTGATTTTTAATGAGAAGAGATATTTACTTGGAAGAGAGATATTTAGGTTTCTTTATTACTATATTTTGCATGTGTGTACGATACACATGTCTGAAATAGACTCGATGATTTATTGTGACCTACGCATACATCTAATTGATAAATGCATACGAGACTTTGATAGAGAAGATGACATCATGGTATAACATAGCGTATATTATTTGCCAAGTATATTGCTCAAGCATGCCTAGACTTTACATTATAACATTCACGCTTTTGAGAACTTGTCGCATTTCCGGACTTGTATACAAAAGTTTGCTTGCATTTGCGTGTGTCATATGTGCAACGTGCGAGTTATACTGAGACTAATATTGCGGTAAATTTTGTCGAAACAACTTTCATCAACAAAATAAAATTATTAGAAAGAATAATTAAATTAAAAAAATCAAATTAAAAATTACCATAATTTTATTTTAATTTTAAAAGAATCACAATTTTTGTGCTCAAATAATATAATTATTCTACCAGTGTGATACATTAGATATACGTATGTAAATTGCATACTACGCATATAATGAGGTGCACAAAGAACGGTTTTGCTGCAGTAATTAAAAATTTAGCTACATCTGAAAATAATTTTGTTGAACCAAAATAATTATGTATAGAAACTGATAGAATATCAAAACTTTTTATAACATTATATTTATCGTACTTGAGACATTCTTTCATAATCATTGTGATAGCTTAATAAAATCGTTTTTAGATCTATAGCTACATTTTTAAATATTTTAGCAAAATTATCCTTTCTTTACGCGAATAGAAAAAGAACCTTTTCATTTTTTGTATTTTTATGTTGAATATCGATTCTCAATTGTTTCGTCTGGTTAAGAATACCATACTGAAGAAACTGAAATATAAATATTTAAAATGTGTTGGTAATAAGGCTCAATACTAGGAAAAAGGGGCTACGAGCCACAAATTCATTATTATCTACATGGGGTCCCCCCAAAATTGCCCTTTTTTCTAGTATTGATAAATATTTAATCATACAAAAGTCTTTATTATTGAATTATTTTCGAATATTTACATTTTGATTTTTCCAGCATGGTATTTCCCTAATCAGATAAAACGATTAAAGAACGATATTTAGCATAAAAATGCAAGGATTGAACAGATCTATTATTTCGCAATTTCAAAGTATAACATAGAACGATCGTTCCACTATCGACTTTCGGACGGAAGTGCTTAAATTGCACTTTAATTCTATTCGGAGCATGGCGCCTTACGTACGTGGAGAAATTCCGAAAAAAAGACAGATCAAAGCGGCACGGAGGCAAGCAACGGCAAGGCTGTCCGCTGCAGATGCGAGACGCGAGATCCATCGCCGAAAGGAAGACGAAACGAGTCGAATAAAAGCTGAAATCCTCGGAACCACCCTACGAAATCGCCCTACGCGCCAAGTATCACGTCCGCTACTCTGTACGAGGCGCCCCCTCGTAACCCGTCCCCCTCGACTACCTTTTTCCACCCGTTCTTCTAGTGCAATTCACCCGCGCCAGACATCAGACGTCCTCACCGTAGCCGCAGCCACAACAGTTATAACCGTTGACGTTTTTGTCCCTCGTTTCATCGCTGCTACGTTCTCTCATTGTCTCGCGGAAAGATCTCTCTTTTTTTCTTTTCTCTCGCTCCGTTTCAAACAGTTTATCTGATTATCTAGCTACTCGCAGTCCGTTTGGTCTTCAATTAACGCTTTAGTCCGCCATTGTACCCCACGTCATTGAGAAAGTGCTTCATTAAGTTCTATCTTATTAAGTATGAATGTTTAATTCTCCGAATATTATTATGAGTTTCGCGTATTTCTTAAAGTGGAATTGACACAGCCGGCGAAGTTTATATTTAGAAGTCTCGATATTATCATCGATACCAAAATATTGCCAACTTATTTCTGATTTATTTATTTACAGTGGAAGTGTTTTATCTTCTATTCTATCAGCTATTTTTACGAAAAATAAGTTGAAAATAAATCCAATTGTCTGAAAAAAAATTCTTAATTAATCAAGGCTAATTGTTCTTATGGATTTTTGAATAACATTTAAGAATTTTATAAAGAAAAAATTTTGTTACTTCTATACATATATGATACTATGTTTAACGTTTATATAAAAAGAGATTTTCTTTTTTTGATTGTTAAATATCTTGCTGATAGGCTGAAGAATGATGAAGAGTCAATCTAACTCTAACATATCATAATGTTTTCGTTTCATAGATCCAATCGCATCATCTATATATATTATATAATATATGTATATATATATATATATATATTCATCGTCGAGACTTGCAAGGTCGCCGTCAAGGTGCCTCGTTCTCGAAAATGGATCGATGCGACCGTCTCGAAGAAAAGCGTTCGTTTATAATTCATGGGAATTGCAAAGTATAAAATCGTATGAAAAGGATTTATGATTATCTATCTCAAGTAAATAGATAATAGTAAAAGTATATCATTTTAACATAATTTATGTAAACATCAAAACTATTAGAAATAATTGAGGAAATATGTAGACTGCAATCTGCGATGTTCAAAATATTGAGAACATGTCCCTGTATCTGTCAAACTTGAAAGATATCTGCAGAACAATTTATAGCAAATTTCGAACGTTCTCGATCGTCGGCTCATTCAACGTTACCGAAGGTGACTTTCCAATCCCCGAGCGAACTATACCGTCGGACGTAACATGGGGATTCCCGATACCGGAGAAACATCCATAGGGAGAAAACGAGACGCAGCGGGACGAGACGAGCGTAAGCTATACGTCGCGATGTAAGGCGTCTAGACGCCCCAGTGAGCGTACCACTTGAAGATGCCGTCTCGCTTGAGCAAGGATCGCGTTATATCCCGACGGAGGTAACGCGGGAATGTTCGATTTCGTATGCGAAAAGGAAGGGCGAGGGTGAGACGGAACAATGGCGTAAACGTACGTGGTATGTGCACATATGCCGCGTCGCGACGCGTCGCGTCCCGTCCCGTCCCGTCTCGTCCTGTCGTGTCGCGTCGTCGCGGACGGACAGACGGCGGCATTGCGGGAAATTACGTCGGAACGACCACGAAACCGTAACTCCTGTCTCCGTCCACCTCCCCGTCATCCCTCCGGGGCATCAGGGTCCTGATGTCCTCCTTCCTGCCCACTTGCGGACGTCGGTCAGCCACCTGTCCCCGCCGTATCCTGCTTCAACAGCCGACCGTTCACCGCCTCGTGTTCACGCTTCCGGGAGGTCGACGATCACGCTTCCGGGAGAACACCGGTGAGATACACGAAAAACGGCACCCCGACTCCGTTTATTTTTGCGATGACGGCTGTCGCGCTTGTACTTGTACAGGATATTCCGAAACCAGTAATGTCTTTTTTTTAATTAGACGAATATCTTTTCTGTTTGGAGATGAGACTTTAAACAGGGGGTCATCACTTACTGCAATTTTTAATTTTTTTAACGCATCTTTATATAACTAAATTTTGATTTAATAAAATCTGTTGCAATAAAATATACTTGAAAAAATTTAACTTCAGAAATTACTATATTTTAAAAAAGTCTCTCTATCAGTTAAATATTCTGCACACAGATCTAATAAGGGATATTTTAGGAAACTGATTCTTCTAAAAAACAAAATTATTCACGCATTTGCTACGAAAACAAGTACTATATATAATCTCTCTCTATTGTATTTAATTTATAAAAAAATTTCTAAATTCCTATAATTATTAAAGCTGAATATGTTTCAATAGTTTTCAATGAAGAGTCAATGACACAGACGAAAGAATTAAACTTAAATGTAATTAAAGAAACATTGACTGTGCGTTCAGCAGAAGAAACTAATTAGTTAAAGCTTAGTGATTCTTTAATATGGTTTCTACACTTAGATCCAAAGCAAAAACCTATAAAGGCAAGAACCGATTATATTAAAGAATTACTAAGCCCTCTAACTTATTAGTTTTCTCTGCTGAACGTAACCATTGTTTTCTGAACTGTATCTTCTGAACATCCCGTAAATCAGCAATCGATTCAACAATCGATTGCAACAAGTTGCTTTTAAAGCCAAACATTTGAAATATTACGGCAGTTATCACGAATAATTACAGCATTAAGAGTAATTATGGCAATTGCAGTAACTACGATTGTCACAATTACTGTAATTTCGATTTGCCCATGAAATGTTAATGGAGGAGTCCTTCATTCGAAAAAGCAGTGGAGTAAAAACACTTGCAACAAATTTATACGTGCGGATATCGAAGAAATTTCTGTTAGACGGCGAGATCTCTGGCTTCTTGAAAGCTCTGATGTGTTCTTTTAAATTGTGCGTGCGAGGGACGCAGCAAAGTCGAGTTACACATCAAAGAGAATGAGTAACACTTGCAACGTCAGGAAATCCCGCTTTTATCTTGTACACGCACGATCTTAATAGCAATATCTTCCTTTTGACTTTGTAATGCACACCGGTGAAGCGACGACGGCGGCAGTGTCGTGCCGTTGCTATATGATTTGCATGTTATTAAACATTAATTCTTTCCCTTCCCTCCCTCTCTCTTTCTCTCTCTCAACGCATATTAATTTAACTACACCCTGCCCGCGATGAGTGAACGAATTCTCAATCGGTTGTAAAAAGAAATGAAGTTTCTATTCACTTTTATAGCAAATGTGCAAGTAATCTTGTTTTTTTTTTTTAAAGAAATCAATTTTCTAAGATATTCCTTATTATCATATGCTATTTATTATCACAAATATGCTTTATCTGGAATGTGCTATTTATCCGATGCCTTGAAATGATTGTACTACAATATTTTTGAAAACAAGTACTTAATTACTTTGATGATTGTTTTTCAATATAATATATAAAAAAGATTTAAAAAATTAATTTAATATAAAACAAAAATATTTGCCATTTGTTTCTTAAAAATAAAAAAGATTTTTTTATTTTTTGAAGATAAATTTATTTTTTATATTATTAAATAAATTTATTAGATCTGTAATATATACTATATTTATCCAATAAAACTTTTTTTTCTTGAAAGAATTATAACATTTTAAAAATAAATACTTAAAGGTTTTGATATTGTTCTCTAATAATATTTAATAAGATTAAATAAATTAATACAATATAATTTTAATACGCAAATCTAAGGTATTCGTGCTTCTTTTTCAAAAATTAAAAAAAGGAGATATCTTTTGCTTTAGAAATGAATAAATAAATTTCTATTAAGATATTAAATCTTACAATATATATTATTTTAAACATAATATTTTAATTCGGAAATAAATATTTGATATACAACACTGACATAATTTTAAAGTAAAAATGCATTTTTCTTAACGGCATGAAAGCATAGCCAACAAAAAAACGTGAACGGTCTGCGCGTCATTCTTATGAGAAAACTATGGAAATGACAGATGTCTCCTCATCTAGAATATCTTCGTCTCGACCTGGGCCGACCCAGCTTGGCTCGATCCAAGTGCGAACTCTCTATCGTCACTTGATAAAAAACAGTTCGCCGCATCCCCGGTTCATGCCGATGCATTGGCGTAATGCGCCTCAGACTTTGATTGCATCAAAACAAGTCAACGCGATAGTATTGTAAATGTTAATCTTTATATCATATTTTTTTCTAGCATCATTTATCAAATATCTATTAAAAAAAGAAATCTGTATATATTGTATTCTACATATACATATTATATCTATACAAGTACTATAATATACATATAATTGTATTATTTATCTGTAAACCATAGAAATATTATTATATAATATATATCGACGAGCTCGATTGATATCTATTTAAAAAATCGTTGAAAGAAAAAGAAACATTTGAAAAAAATATTTGTAACTAGGAACTTTTTATTACGTGTTTTAGAATATCATTCGAGACTTTGAACTCTGAACAAGTCTCCACGACGCGACGTATCGCAGCAGTCACCTGGACAGGCAACCAATGCACACCGGTCGTGCTTCGCATTTGTGCCTCGCATATCTAATCGGGACACGTGCGTTGGCGAAGGTCGATGCAGGTGTGAGCGACGACGATTCCGGGAGGTCGCTTCAACATCGTTGCACAAGCTCGCGTCGATTTCCATCGAAATGTCGTCGAATGCGTCTCGTGTATGCCGGTGTGCGTCGACGCCATTGTAGAAATTATCCCCTGCGACCCCCTGGACCGTCTGAGCGGTGTCTAGCCAGCGCCCCCTACCTCGAACCGGCTGAGCTCTCGCCCCCGCTGAGCCCTCTCACTCACTCGGTCATCCTGTCCTACTCCCTCGTCTCTCCCTACCGTCTCCCGCTGTCTTCGTCAAACACGTTCGTACCCACGTTTTCCTCGCTCTCCCCCTCGCGGGGCCCCCTAAAACCCAACCAACCAACCCGACCAACCAACCACCCGCCCACCCACTTTGCCTAACCCGTCGCCGTCCCATCGTCCCCCCACCGTCCCCCTTTAGTACCCACAATCTATCTCTCTCCCTCTCTACGCCGACCTTCTCTCCTCGGTCGTGCGGGGGTGCGGGAGTGCAGTCTAGCCAGCGACTATAGTTCCCGCGGTACGGCGGCGTTATATTATATACCGGGCGGCCAGATGCACCGCATCGTACATCTCACGCAAACTATATCCGTTGAAACCCCATAGATAGGATGGAGGTACCCCCTCACCGCCGTCTTCGTTGAATTGCGGAGAAATCTGCTTTTTATCTCACTTGTTCTAAGTGCACCCGCGATTCTCTCTGGAGCATTATACAGAGCACTGAACCGATAGATTGTGTCTGATGCTTACTACTGGGAAAGATTTAGTCAAGAGACTTATTAGTAGAATAATCGCTCACATATAAATTCTCACGTGATTAGTAACGTTTCTATCGGGTTTCTACTATAATGGTGATAATAACTTAATAATGCAGTAATAATTTAATTAAATATTGCAGTAGTAATTTAACAGGCTTCAATTTAAAAATTCAAAGACTTAATAATTTCATCTCTACAGTGATTGACTAACAAAATAGCCAGCTATTCCTATCCGTTAATATTATAATCTTTTGTGTATACGCGCGTTGCAGGTTTTCATATAATGTATTATTCCCTAGCATAAAATTATTTAATTATTCATGGTGCATAATTCCCACATTACATCCAATATCCTCTTTTTTTTTTAATACTTATAGAATAATCAGTCTCTGAAATGTTTTATATACAATACGTGATCGGGATTTAAAAAAAAGTGAATTAAAGAGAGAATAGAAAATTGACAATTCAGTTCATGCAATTTGTTTGCATCCAATTCCATGATTAATGCGTATGTATTGTAAAAATAAGTTACACTCATCGAGAAAAGTTTTTTTTGTGTAGTACACAGATTACTTCGTGCTTAGGAAACATCTAGGATGCAATATATGCAGTCGATTTGTTCCGCTCAGTAGGATGCAAGATGTTAGGCGGATCCGTCTGCAAGCCTCGTGAACGCACGAAAACAGTGATTCGATGCGACGGGATCGAAGTGATTTAATGGTCTCGCGTATTAAAGGAGCTCTAATCCCGTTAGCGAGACGGATCAGGTGGACGAGAAAGGGGATGATCTTGTTCGAACAACGATGTCTCGACGTCTGTGACTCATCGGAAGATTAGTGACTGATTTTATTGCCCTCTTATAGATCATTGTAATTTGAACACGTGCGGAAAAAACGACTTTGCCGAAGTGTCTAAATATTTATGTTGATACAGATTTAGAAATAATTTTGTTGGGCCATTGAAATAATTATGTAGGAATTTCGAGCATGACAAAAAATGTGGAAAAAGTTTTGACATTTCAACAACCAATTTGAGCGTCTTACATTTATTTTGATGATCTAATAAAGATCATTTTTAGATCTGTATCTAATTATAAATTTTAAATACTTTAACAAAATCATCCGTTTTTCCGTGAAAAAATGAGACCACACATTTCAAATTAATAAAGCATATAAAAATGCGTAAAAGCGATGTTTGTTTATATTAAACTGCAGTGAGTAAAACAAAATATTTATTAAAATAAAATTACATTCTTCTGAAACATTCGTTAAGAAACTTGCGATAAATTTAAGAACGCGTTTCAATAATGATTGCTTTCTGTATAATCGGTAAACGTGTGTATGAGAAAATGAAATAATATCAGTTTGATATCGCGATAGCCGTGCTGAAAGCTTTTCTTGCCGTCTAAAGATTTCGCTATGGCATCATCGCTAATGTCTACCAAACCGCTACCAAGTGAATAGTGCAACGCACGCGACAGGCTCCCTTGCGCTTTTCAAACTTGCCTTCTTCTCGTTGCGTGACTCAAGACGATTACCAATGCCTGTGCCCTAGCAGGGAGCGCAGTTCGTTTAGCTTCGCTCTTGATTGGGGTAGGTTCCAAAGGATAGCCGAGGCGTTATCGCGATGCACGACTACGAAAGACTTTCGTCTGTGCCGTGACGAGGTCAGTAACGGTCGACTGCTAATTAAGATCTCAAATAATGAATCCTATATAAAAGATCGCAAATAATAATAATAATATGACTTGTATAATTTAAAGTCGTTACAAGGGTTTTCTCTTTCTCTGATATAAGTTCCATTCCCTTGGAATCGTATTTTCCTTCTATATTCAACGCGGTTAAGCGAAGACAGTTATACTGTGTCAACATAAGCTGTAAATTACAATGGCACATTTAACGTCGAATGTGTTAGCAAGAATAAGTATCTTTACACAAAATTGTCATTTCCACTTAGCGTTCGGTCGATTTTGGTCAAGCTGCGAGTATGACTAATACCACGAACGTGTCAAATGTCAACACGAGACGAGAATCAGAGGCGGGCGGACACGTTTAATGCTAAATATGCGCCGAGAATACGCGGCCTTTGTCTCTTCATGCGTATGTACGGTGTGTCGGCGTGAGAGCGGCTGTTGACTTTGATATCGAGGTGAGCCGTTATGTACGTAGCCAATGGTAACGCCGGCGGCAGGCTATCCCTGGCAGGGCAGGGGCCAGATGGTTGTCGTAGGTTAGTGATCGATAAAAAACCCATTTCCCCCGTGTATGTGCGCGCAATGGCCGTGCATTACTACTTCTATTACAAGCCCTCTGCGCGTTTTACCGTGCAGGGGTTCGAGTGGCGTCATCGTCATCGCAAGATCGTTTTGTTGCGTTCGTTCGCGCGGAAGATCAATGACGGGCACGACGACAACGGCGACGGCGACGAGCCGAACCAAGCTGCACGAACAGGCCGACCGGGGCTTATTGAAAAGCACGGAAATGGGACGCACGTATGAGCGGTAATGCGACCAAGGAAGTGCGCACAAACTGCACGTTCAACGAGCACCCTACGAGTTTGTTCCGCCGATACGGGAGACTCGGGATCGAAGCGAGACAAACTAGTTACGGGTATTCGTCTGAAGTGCTATTCTGCTATAGCCGAGGGTGAAATGCGGCGAAAAAGCGTCATTGTATCTATTAATTCTTTTTTATATTTTAACATAAAATAAAAATATAAAGAACAACTTTATTAAAATATTTAAAAATTTAGCTAAATACAAAAAAGTATAAATTATACATACTTGCTTGATTCTGTAACGAACAATAATAAGTAAGAAGAAAGATCACAAACGAGCAAGAATTAAAATCAAATACTTCAGTTTATTAATATATTTAATGGAACGTTTCGGCTTAACTCAGTCTACTTTAGTTATTTTAATTAGTAACAAATTATATATTAAATTCTTAATTTGGAGATAAAAAAATATATAGAAGAAAAAATAATGAAAGTTATTAGAAAAAGAAACAATGAAACCATATCAAAGATTGGACATTGTAACATTTTTAATAACTAACATAATAATATAAAAAGCGAATCTTCAAATTAAAGAGAGTCAGAGAAAAGTCAAAATTTTATATCCGAAACTGATTCATCATCGGTCTTAATGGCGAAAAAAGGGGAGCCCAATCCATGTTGAAATCGTCATGTTTACAAATCTGAAAATAATTTTGTTGGACTATAAAAATATTTATGTATAGTACACTCAAACTGATTATTAGAACATTAAAACTTTTTGCGGCGTTACTCATCACGCTTATGCATTCTACATAATTATTTTAATAGTTTAACAAACTTATTTTCAGAGAACTGCATTGCTAGTTAAATTTTTAAATACTTTAACAAAACTGTTCAATGTATGTGTCTAATGTCTGTCTAACGTCATTTTCCTTGCATATAAATATAAATGCTTTAATATTCTGAGTATAAAATTCCCAGATATGTATTTTTGCTGGTAGCATTATAGTATATTATACACATGTGACGTTGTTAGAACAGAAGTTTAATTATCCCGATGTGTAGCAGAGGGTCGCGCAAATATCGTTACAATCAGCGTCGGGATATCTCAGCACAACCCTCGCTCAACCCTTCCCTACGAGAAACACGCAAATAAATTGGACGTGTGCATCTCTTTTACGGTATGGTTATAATATCTGTCATCGAATGAAACTGCTGTTTTCGACTGATCATTTTGAGTTACATATAATTGTATAACGTTCGTGATTATCTAAAATCAATAAATTAAATTAGACTGTTAGATTTAAATCAAATAAGTAAGAAAAGAGCCAATACGGTCGGGGATACATTTTAGTGTCTAATAATATTTTTTAAATATACATTCTAAATACATTTTTCAATTATATAAACTGCGCGTCGTTTACTGTCGAATTTCATACAATAATAAACTGAAGCTCAAAGAACTAATCACAATTACATTTATAATCGATTTAATAATGAAGCTAGCTTCTCAGAACACAACAATCAAGAACTTATTACGAAAAATATCTCATGCGTTATTTAAATTATTAATACGATATTTATCGAATAATACAAAATTCGGTCTGGCTGCTGAATAGTTTATAAATGTTATTTTTTTATAAACAATGAGGGCCATCCCCTTTCATATTATTATAAATTTTAGAAATATTAACCTATTTTGTGCAACCTGAAATTTGTTGCTTGCATGAAATGTTTTTTTTAATGCATTTTATTAATTTTTATTCTTTGGGGCCCCATAACCCTATTCGTCCCTGGCTACCGTGTTTTGGCTGCTAAGTCTGGCTGCCAGCTTCAGCTTCGTAAAATATCTCATGCGTTATTTAAATTATTAATACGATATTTATCGAATAATACAAAATTATGCGATAAAGTGGTATAAGTGATTTATCTAATGAATGTTATTCTTCGATCATATTAAGGATAATTTTAGCGTGTAAATAAACCGATTCTTCGAACTGAAAAAACTTCAATTTATAACGGTCTTTTGAATTCTCAAAATTTTCTACAACATTCACTTCCAATTCTTTTTTCTTTTCCAAAATTAAATTTCTTGTAAATACTCATTAAGCACAGTCTGTTTGAATTATTTTTGTTCTTCTTAAGATTTAGAGGGGATGGGTATGGCAAGGCTCTTGCAGGTCCCGAGCGACGTTTTGATATACGAGTGTGTGTGTGTGTGTGTGCTGCTGGGTACCGATTTTTCCTATCTTCTAATCCTTTCGTACGCGTGCAGCGATATGATGTAACGTGGGGCCGTTTGCGCAAAAATACGCGAGACGCACGCACGCACGCTCGCACGCATGCTTGTATGTACGCTCGAACGAAAACACGCCCGTGCCTAAAAATAGTCGCGCGTGAGTCAACTCGTGGGTCTAAATAGGAGGTTCGCCGCATTTAGAGCTCGTATCTAGATTATATACGGTCCACATACGCGAAATAACCCAGAAAATACACGACTGCCGAAAGAAGGTCGATCGTAACGCAGCGTTGACGCGCGCATCGGCGATGGGCCGGAATAAAACGCGACAAGATACACGCCTTCGCGGAAGAGTCCTTAACGTCGGGAATTCCTGCCCTGTTTAGCGGAATTCGACGCTCCTTCCATTCCGATTGTGATTATCACGTGTTTGTTATTCATAATGAAATTTGCCTGAATATTTATTGGCAAGTCGCTCATATAATGAAATGAAATATTTTTTCTTGCGATACATCCATGACTATACTTTAATGGCATGCTGCTGGAGTGACCGCAAATCATCGACATTACGGTCATATGAAAATCTCCGAACTGATTGAACGAAATCAAAAATTCTTTTTCAGAATCAAAGTAGACGTAAAATTAGGAGGTGGTGAAGTGGACTTTATATTAAATAAAAATTAAGTAAGGTTTTAACTTTTTTCGATGTCAATATAAAAAATCCATTGCCTTATCTTCTAATTTTGTGCGTCTACTTTAATCCTATAAAAGAATTTTTAATTTCATTCAGTCAATTCGAAGACTTTTATATGACTGTAATGTCGATGTAATTTGATCACTTCAGCATCCCCTTAAGCGCAATGCGAAAGCGGACAATCTCGTAACGTAAAAATCTCATTCTGAGTTTTCGTTCAGAAATGATTGTCGTTTATGACTATTTATAGGAAAGAGTGAAATGTAGCCGCACAAGGCAACTTTTATCGCGCCTGCCGAATTCCAAGTCTGTGATTGAAAGGAATCATACGTTAATTACTTATTGTGATCTATGTCATGACAAATGAAGTAATCTACGCGTTCGAGCGTATTGTGCGCGTTTGCGGTCGTGATTCTGATTAAAAGGAACGCGAAGGGACCACGTTTTGGGAGAAAGAGTTGTGAATCGTAGGGGAATGTTAGAAGAGCGGCGAAGTCAGAATTACAACGCGTCCTCCCGAGGAAAATTCAATTCGCGGTCACTTTGACGTGTCCTCTCGTCGAGCGAGTCGTCCGATACTCGCCGATACGACACTCTCTCCATGAGGTGGATACGACCGTCTTTGTTCGGGCCGCTCCACTACATCGTTCTCCCTTCCCCCTCGTGCCGCGTCATCGCTGCCGCCGCCGCCGCCACCCCTCGTCGTTTACGAGCGCACAATCTCGACAGTTTTATCCTGTTGCCTATATCGTGTCGCGCCTTCTCTCTCTCTCTCTCTCTCTCTCTCTCTGGTGTATCAGAGATACACGGCCGCAGACTCGTATGTACGCGGGGCGGCCGGTAACAATTCCTAACCAAAAAGCCGGAGTCACCCTCGCCTCCTTCTCCCCTTCTCCCGGGTGCGTCTGACTGCGACCGTCATCGGAACACGGCATCGAGACGGCGGCTGACGCCGGGGGTGGCGGTGGGAAGGGACGAAGAGCGAAAGAGGAGGAGGGTACCAAACACCCGGCGTAGGACCGTGGAGAGAGGTGGGAAGGGCGAGAGAAAGAGAAAGGGGGAAGGAAAGAGTCGGGGGTTTCGGGGACACACGCCGAAAGAGGTGGCGGTGAGAGAAGGACCGAGGACGAGGCGACGGAGACGGCTCGATTGTCTGCGCGAGGGAGCGAGCGAGCGAGCGAACGAACGAACGAACCCGGCCGCGTGTTGACGGGGCGAGAGGGAAGAAGTGGAGTACGAACCGACGGCGGCGGGCCATGGGGCCGCGGCTGGCTGGTGCCGAGGGGACGGGGTTAGGTATTCGCGTGACGTTGCGTCTAGACGCCCCCTCCATCTCAACCCGAAACGACGGTGCGGCGCGGCGGCGGTAGCGGCGGCGGTGGTGGTGGCGGCGGCGGCGACGACGACGGTGGTGGCGCGGCGGTGGCGGTGACCGTGTAACGCGCGTCGAGCGAGCAACGTTTCGGCTCCCTCTGGCCCACGTGCACGCGAATTGGCGTCATCTCCGACGACCGACGTTTCGGTCGCACGTTGTTAGATGGCAACACGCGGAGTCCGCTGGATTACGAGATAGACAAATACGGGAGAGTAAAATTTGTTCAATTTGGAGACGCAGATAAATAAATAGATAAGAAGAAAGAAACAATATTGTTTTATCTGAGGAGAATAGTCTCTACTATGTAACTTTACTTCTTTATCAGACTTCATCCGTTTGTATGTAAAAAGTAAAAGGAAGTTATTGCGTGAGTTATAGAGGGGATGACAAAAAAAATCTTGTCTTAAAAACAGGTCCGTATTCATGTCTCACATTTATTGATAAATGTGCGCATTTAGTACGTAGTTTACGTTACGTATAAGTACTATATAGAATCTCAGAAATACATGCATTTAGCGATAAAAATGAAGTGTGATGGTCCGTAATTTCAAAAGAGGATTTTACAATTTGCTATAATACTTCTATTTAACAATTAATCGATGCGTTACAAATTCCGTAAAAGATACTACGTTACTAATTATTAACGTATTTAATACATCAGCTATATTTATTTAGTCGACGTATTTATTTAATGAAATATTGTTTCAGTATTAACTTAGAGCAGCAAAATTATATTTTTCTCGCGTTGTAGAAAAGTAGTGTTTCCTAAATTCTTATTTATTTTTAATCTTTATTTTTACTCATACAAACATTTTTAACTTCGTTAATCGAACAAGATATTAATAACAATATTTGACCTCATTCTTTTGATTGGAGTAAGATTCTTTCGTTTGTATAGAAAATTTATCAGATATTATTTTTGACATCTTTTGCTTTCAATAACTCCAGTTTATATATCTATACTGTGTGTGTGCGTATGTGAGACAAAATATCACTATACAGTTTCAATATTTTTATCACGACCTGCCGTTATCTAATACATGTAAAGAGAACAATCAATATCTCTCGACACCTATCTTGCCTATACCAGACAGTCTTAATGTTGTCTCGGGACATTTGGTCACCCTGTCTGGCGGTGTATTTTTTCACGTACACACCACTCACACGTATTCGTACGCCAGACGAGCAAATAAAGCTCGATCCAGATTCAATGCCTCGTTTGGCTTCTTCAGCCGTCAACGAGAGCTATAACAATCGAATACGTGACAAGCGGTAGTTGCATGTGTTTATGACGATCACAGTCTGCGCTCGTAAAGCTCGATTGGCTGGCCCCTTAAGGCATCCTCGGTCCCGGACTCCTTGTTTTAAGGCCAAGCAAACACGCGACCAACTTTCTTAGCAGGATTATCAATATGTGCCTCTAGGATGCACACACACACACACACACACACACACACACACGCACATATATATGACATTAATTAACTCAAATATCGAAAATTAAATGTATACAAAAAATCATACATAACAATGGATTAGCTGCAGATAATAAGGACTTATAAAAAAATTGATAGATAGTAATCAAAAGGAGTTTTGTTTATCATAATCGCTTGTCCACAAATTTAATTAAACTTTAATTATAATGTTTTTTTAAATTTAAATCTTAATTTTCCAAAAATCTTAACTTTTTAACCCTTCAGAGCCGCATTATATGGATTATCATTTTTGCCAAGAGAATTTATTACGCTGGTATTGTAACAAATATCGCATAAATATGAATATTATAAAAAATATTCAATTAAACTTATATTTATGAGGATCTAAGCGAAAAGTCGAAACGTTTATTTACATTATTGTATGAATTTTAATAAAGTTATTTATAATTCATACGCGCGGACAATTAGTATTGGCTCACATTAGCAATAATTTTACATATATTTAGATTTAATCTCTTGAGCCTGTTTTTATAGAATTATTATAAGACACTTTTTTAATCGAAACGCCAGACATTAAGCAGCATAACGGTAATAAGCAAATGTACATCTTATTGATAAAAAAAGTTAAAAGAAATTTGGGTATGCCATACTGAGAATGACACTAAAAGATTAATAATTATAAAGTAAGATAAAATAAAATTGCCTGACTTTTTTTTATAAGTGATATTTTTTGAAATAAGAAAAAAATTAATTTGAATGCGCTTCAACTGTACGTTTTATATGTAATTCAACAGCAAAGTTACAGCAAAATGCCACTAGTACAAATGATAATAAAAATGATACGCAGGTTAGATGAAAAGATTGTACTGTATTTGAAAGCAATGAATACCGAATAAAGAATCAAGTACATAATCGATTGCTCTTGTATGCAGCATTATTTTGTATCCGTTTTTTGTAGCGAGCCACTCTATCGTGTCGTCCATAGAAAAATACGCATTCAAAGAAAATTGGATTCGAAATGCGGCCGTCGAATCGTGTCACTCGACGGGGTTGTCGCATGGGCTACCAACAATCGATGAACGTGAGCGATTCGATTTGCGTTCGATCTCGCCGAATACAAGGCGTCTCTATTGCGAACGGCGCCGATATCGCTAGAAAAATTTACCTAAGGTGATTCGCTCGAAACAGGCATGTGTATGATCGGGAGATGGGAGAATGATGCGATGTAAGAAAGAAAATAGGAGGTGACTGGGACGAGAGAAGGGATAAAACGCGTTATCGCGCTTTTGAAAGATTGAGGATATTCTTTGCGACCGCAGAAAATAGAGAAGACTCGTGTACGTAGGCTTAAATTGTTATACATGTAGAATATCGTAAAAGGAACGGATCAACAAAGAATCAACAAAGTTGGAGAAAATTGTGCGATCGAAATGGGCATTTTATAACTGGATCGCCAAATGCGAGAGGATACGCTTTAATGATTTAGCTTCTATTTCATTTCAGAGCGCAAATCTATCAGACATGGATAAGGAGGTTAGCTTTAATCAGTTGAGGAATTCATACGTAAAATATGATCTAAATTTTATTTAAGAATTATCGATCGTGTATATTAATATTATCATGAAGCTTTTAGACTGAGTTATAAAACATGCTATCGTCGTGCGTATATTTAAAAAATCTAGAAACCTGAAAACGTATAAGAATTATAAAAAGATAAGTCAATAAATGTAATATATAAATGAGTAAATTAAAATCGTTTAACAAAATTGACGCTCGTTTATGATTGGCAGAATCGAAACAATTGAATCCGATGACCCTGCAGAAGCGGGAGTAGACCGGCGAGAGGAAGATGTGAATTGCGAGATGTAGTAAGAAGAGCGTACGAAGGAAGCATGGGAGAAACTCGTATTCGTTTTGTAATTAAATTTAGTCGCCGACCGAGAAGCACGTTTTTAAAATAGTTCCCATTCTTAGCTTGCCATGTAGGCATGTAAGCAACGCGACGATACGTCCTAACGGCGTCTTTGGTGTTATAGTCGTGACGCGAGAACCTCTCGGTTGATTCCAAACTTCTCAGCAGTATCATTCAGCACGAAACCAAAACAGCATCGTGTTTCTGAAAATACGTTAGATCCTTCACATAATTTCGCCTCGTTTGCAGTTTCGTTAAGGGTGGTCTATACAGATTGTTCTTTTTTCACTCAAATGTATCTCCATTCCATGTAATTTCACAAAGAAAGAACCGTTTTGCTTATATATCTAAAAATTTAGCTAAATACAGATTTGAAAATAAAAATAATTTTGTTTGGATCTTCAAAATAATTACGTAGGACGCTTAACTATTATGCTAGAATGTTAAAACTTTTTGCAGTATAAACATACTTGAATATTCTGCATAATTATGTTGGTAATTCACAACAAAATTATTTTCAGACTTGGATTTAGCTAGATTTTTAGATATTTGAGTAAAATTATTCTTTTCGTATATACGATATCACATAAAAAGATGTAAAAAATGGTTTTACTGAAATATCTAAGATTATGAGTAGGAAAATCATTTATTGGATCATCAAAATGCAGGACACTCAAACTAGTTACTAAAATGTCAAAACTTTTTGCAGTATTAGTCATCATGCTTAAGATTTTTATTTCTTGTGTAATTATTTTGATAGTTCAAAATTATTTTTAGATCTACATTTTGATAAATTTTTTGATACTTCAACCAAACTGTTCCTTTTGTGTATTATAAGTTCAATTATGATAATCTGTATATTATTTTTTGAGATGTTGTTTTTTTAAACATACAACTTTTTAATTTTCGCGTCGAGCTGCGCAGTATCTTTCGTCGATTCGATGAGTTTACAAGCCGCGAATGTGTTCCGTGCTCTCGTACGCGCGAAACGATGCGTGACGCGCGTGTTCACGTCAATCTTTTTTTGCAGCTGCAGGATATTATTATCCTTCAGTCGCAGTCATAATAGAAAATAGTCGCAAGCCGCCTTGGCCTTAATAATACCACGGAAAACGGTATAAAAACTGTAAGCAGATGCTGCACTGTTTAGTCTGAGTGTGAGACCCACTTTACTCGAGTTGTGTACTCACGTCTGACATTGCCGCGTATCGAGCTATCGACGTACGCATCGGGAATGCAATCCGGATCAACGCATACAGAGTGTAAGTGAAAGATAATATGACGCGACTTGTCCGAACGTTAGACCTTGCACCTATATGCATTCCTATACTAATTATATATATTTGTAATTATCACTTGGTTTATTTTACTCGAATGATAATCAAACTAGTTCTATGCGATTTCTGTCGTTTCATGATTAACCACAATTGTAAGTGATTGTTCAAAATCGCCTGCGTAAACGTGATTGTGTGTAATTCAGCGCGATATCGAACGCCTAATTGTATTATTACTATTCGTTTAACGCGCACATGCATGCAATTAGTCGATATTTTATCAAGTAATTTCACAAAAGAAATATGAATGCAACAGGAAATTAGTTATAAATGAAAAGAGTTCTTTAAAGATAAAAGTTTTTTTTTTATAAAATAAGATTTATTTTAAAAATGAAAATATGATATAAAGATAAACCCGTTAAGAATCGTGCATGTGGCATGAGGGAGCTATAGGTTTGCGGAAGTTCAGAGAGTCGCAAATTAGACACGAAAAAGGCAGGTTGAGCACGGAAAAGATAGCAGGTGTTACACGGAAAGAACGATTTTGCTGTAAAATTTAGCTAGATACAGATCTGAAAATAATTTTGTCGAAAATTAAAAAATAATTATACAGGGTAACTCAAGCATGATAAGCAACGCTGCAAAAAGTTTGGACATTCTAGCAATCAATTTAAGCGTCTTAAAAAATTATTTTCTCAGATATGTATCTAATAGCTTTTAGTAAAACCGTTCTTTCAGTACAAGTTTGTTCCTTATTAAAAACCGATATTAATAAATTGTGCATTAATAAAATATTGTTCGGTTATTTGTAATCGGAAAGTAATTAATTATTATAAATCTTTCGGTGATCTAACACGATATTTTGAAATGTCGACGTATGTATACAAGAAATGACGAGGGGAAAATAAGGATTTTCGATACCACGTGTGTTTCAGATAGATACTGTAGGACTAGATCAAATTAAAGACAATCGCCTGAATCATTTGTTACTTTTTTAAATTGTTTAGTACTTTCGTAGTTATTACTCTTTCAGTTTTTTCTTTAATTTCTTTCAAGATTACGGGCAAGACAATATCGGCTATGTGAAGTTGGCCCCCCCACTATTGCAAATCTAAAAATGACCATTCGTTTGGTGGTCGTTTGGTGGTGTTTGGTAGTCCATTCCGGACGTTTGGTAGTCAAAGATATAATGAGAAATGTCAAAAAAAGAAGAACGCGCGTGAAGTTAGCCCCCCCATTTCTAAAACTCGGATTTGCAGACTGCAAATGCAATAATGACCGTAAGCATTCGTTTGGTGGTCGCTTACTGACGTTTGGTAGTCCATTCCCGATGATTGGTAGTCGAAATTATAGCCGGAAA
>NW_017277125.1:745901-762566 GCF_001594065.2 Cyphomyrmex costatus | reverse complement strand
AAAAGGGGGGGGGGGGGGGCCAACACATAGCCGACAATATCTAAATTCATATTTGACAAAAATAATATTTTATCTGTCAATAGAATTTTAATATAAGATTCAGATGTCTAAAATATTAGAAGAGAGAAAATTTGGTATTCAATACACAATGTTCGATTCAGTATAAATACTGTATAATTATAATATACATACATATGACAAAAAATCTTATATATACATTACGCTGTATATTTTTTTCAATATGAATAGCGTTTATTGCGAAAAGAATGCCGCGAATGTGAACCGCCTCGCGATACTGCTGCGCGTATAAATCTCTGATCGAGAGCACTAGCATCGGTGGTTTACATCTCGGCGAGAGACACGCGAACGAACGAGGGGGGATCGCGACAAAAATGTCTTTGTCGGTGCCTCCGTGCGCATACTTGGACGGCCCAACAATTACATTCCACGCGTCGTTCCGCGTCGTCCATCCCCGAGAGTTCGCGTCTCCTTCGGCGCATCCCCTCGCCTCGTCCCGTTCTATATTCCGTCTGTGCAATTCACCAAGCGGTTCCCGCCTGGAAAATTTCGATACACGAGGCGCCGCCGCGCCGTACGGTCACTCGCGAGATCAAAGCCTGCACCCTTTACGTGCCCGGCATTTCAATACGTCTCTACCCTGTCTTCGACGGACTTGGCCCCGGATTCCGCTTTTGATTTCACGCGAGAGGGTGTCGCGGCCACGTCGAGCGCGCGCGTCCTGACGTTTCAATTTGTACCTTTCGGGCAAATTTACGGACGACTTTGGAGATTTACGCTTTATTGGCTGGCGCGCGTCGCGTCGCCTCGGCGACAAAAAAACCTCAATACATCAGAGCAACGATGTTGAATTAACAGTTCGTCGGACAGAAGGCTTCTATGTAAATGAAATGCATGTATGTTCCTGCATGTGCGCAGACACGAAATGCTCTTCACGGATTAATTTATAGCAGTATTCCAAATGTGTGAATATAATTTTTCAAATATTGATTACAGCTGGCAAATATGCGAAATACGACTCGAATACGATGCTCTATATTCTATAATGTATACATTTAGTAAATCATGTGGTAAAATAATGGATCTCTCTTTGGTGCGGTTAAAACATGCTTGCGGCCGTTGCTCTATCATTCGCGCGTATAATATTATTCTCTCTGTATCTTTTACGTATTATCTCGCGCCATGTAATGATATAGCGTGCATATGCATTTGTATTATTCTTATGTCCACAGTACTTTGTGCAAATTTTACATCTTCAAGAAATTGAAAAATAATATTTTAACAAATCGATGAAATTTCTAATCCAATAATTGATCTACAAACGCACGCGCGCGAACATCAAGATGTATTGCTACATATTGTAACGAAAATGAAGTTCGCTGCTGCTTGCCTTGCCGTGCTCTATCCATAGACGTAACAAGAATAGACTGTGCATTCCTATGAAGTTGTCACTATCAGTTTAGAAAGAGTGAAGTAGCTGCTCACACACACAAAAGTATCGAGTTGAAGAAAAATGTTGTGATATATGTATGATTCAATTTCTTTCTAACGGAGCACAGATGTGCTAAGAGTAGAAGATGCGTACAGTCTGTACCTATATTTGACTCTATTTTTTTTCTATATAAATCTGTAGGTACATATGAGCGTTAAGACATCGAACGTGCAAGGTTAATTGCATGCACGGTAACATGTGCGTTGCACGAGGGCCTTTGTTTTTTCTCCGTCGGGCAAGCCTGTGGCTTTTTAAAATTTATTTGGCCAAGGGCATCGTCGGCGGAGCTGCCTCTCGCTACGACACTGTACTCGCAATCTGTCTGCTCACAGTCTGAGTGGTGGTGTAGCGACGACGACGACGGCGGCGGCGGTGGCGATGGCGGCGGCGGTGGCGGCGGCGGCGGCGGTGGCGGTGGCGATGGCGATGTTGGTGCAGACGGCGTTGCTTCGCTGCCGGAGAGAGGGTGGAAGTCGGGGGTCCTCCCGTCTAGACTAACCCCCCGGTTTCTCCCCCCGATCCACCCCCGGCAGACAGGCCAACCAAACCGTTCGAGTGAACCGCTCTCTCCGGCTCCTACTCTGCACTGCCGCCGCGCACCCCCTTAAAAAGTTAAAATACTCTGTCCTCGCGCCTCCGTCTACCAACCCCCTCAGACACTGCTCCACCCGACACCATCCCCCGCGCTGCACCGATCGTCGGTCCGCAAGCTCCTTCGTCGTCGTAGTCGTGCTCGTCTCGGCGTGCCAACCCTTCTAGATTTTATTATTACCATTTCTAGTAGACACCTTCCTTCGCTTTCTTCTCGTTCTTATCCAGTTTTCCGTTCTCCGCGCGTCTTTTTTGCGCGGGTGGAGAAGGCTGGAGGGCAGCCTAGCGTTCCCCCCCGACAGGGCTTTCTTTGAATTTATTTCGTGTAGATGAGACGCTGCTGAGTGCGCCGTCTTTCAAATTGTTTTAATAGGGGATGCATTGTACGCGCTGGTTCTTCTGCCATCCGTCGCGCCGCGATCGTACTACTTGCGAGAGAGAATATCTCTCTCTCTTTTCGTCGAGAAAGGCGTCCTCTCGGACGGCGAAATAGATGTCTGATATTTAAATGCGAAAGCGCCCGTTAATTTGAAATTCATTCCTTTGATAGTCCGCTTCTCTCGTTTGCCTCGCGCGCGAGTTCTGTTCGACGCGAGCTTATTTCCTCCTCGTCGTCTCAAGTCCTTCTCTCATGTAATACGTCTGTCGCGGGAATATCGAATTGACTTCTCCATTCATGAACTAGGAGATATATAAAATGTTTAAGTCTGGCCTTGATGCCTCGAAAGGTCAGATGAGTACTTTTCTGGCAGCATACTTTATAAACTCTAAAACTTTTTTCTTATCTCTCTTAAGAATCGCTATAGATATAAGATTATCAATGCCTTGACGAAATACTTGAATATTTAAAAAAAAGTTTTTAATGATAAAAAAAAATTTTACATTTTCAATTTATTATTGCCTTAATATAAAAGAAAATGTAAAAAGAATATTTAAAAAAGTAGTTTTTCGTCAATTAAAAGTAATAGTATTTCTTTGTATAGAGTTTAACCTCCTGGATACGATGAAGTTATTAAAAAGTCCATTTGGAGAACATCTCGAAAATTGAACACATGAGTGTATTTATTCAAATTTCAATGTTCTTGCTAAATTTTCAAAGTGCTCTGCAAACGTTACGAATTTTTTAATAACTTCATTGTTTCCTGAAGATAAAAAAATCCACGAGAAAGAACACTATTTTTTTTGTTAAACTGTTTTGGACAAAACTTTATTCTTCTTTAACATCGTCCTTTGTTCAAAAGAGAAGATTAAACACACGCATGTTACATTACGAAAAATGTTTGATATTTATGATTAATTGCATGGTAAGATAATAATTATGGATATATTTAAGAGCGCCACTTTTATAAATAATTACTAATATTAGTAATAATGATTATATTCATAGTTGTATTAAAAATATAGTGTATAGTTAGCATTAAAAATTATCTCAATTACCACAATTTAACTGTAAATTATAGTTAAATTATGGCAATTGCAACTATTTTTTTTGTCTCAGTGCAGGATGTTTGATTTGAAAAATCGTAAAAACTGTTTGTTTTTCCGAATCGACAGCAGAAACGCATTTGAATATTGCGAAAGAAGAGCACACAGATTAGTTAATTTTTTCGCGTCGGTATCAATAAAGTAGGAAAGAGCATCAAAAATTTGTGATATTACTACGGTAGTTAATAGATTTGCGTTTTAAGTTCGACGGATGTTCGGCGCGCAATGGGGGGGGAACTACTTACGTGGTATATAATATTCACATTCTAATATCTTATATATGGTCGCACCAATAACCGCGGAATAGCTCTCATTAGCCTGATTTTCTTGTTATTTGAAATTTTCGAGAGTCTTCTTTAATTTATTTGTAAAGTAGGAAAGATTTGGGCCACTGTTCTGTCCAAGTGCTGCCTTATCCGAGAAAGTTACCAATCTATACCTCGATCATCATGCTCGACCTTCCTTGAATACCTGTGGAACAGTCGCTCGACCCCGCCACCCGTTGTTCGACGATCAATCGTCAACCGATGAACACGACCCTCGTTCCGTCGGCGTAACTGCGGACAATTTCATTGACAATTGCCACGCATCCAATCACGCACAGACACATAGCGTGTGCACATACATGCACACACTCGTGCACTTTACGTGCGCGTCGGTCCGTGCATTCGTACTCGGCCAACAGCAATCGAATCGCCACGGCACGGTGATGGAAGCGGCGCGGTGCGGCGGTGGCGGCGGCGACGGCGGCGGCGGTTGCAGCCTCATCGGTATCGCGTGTCCCTCGGGAATCGGCACCCGTCGCTGAAATTCGCGCACGAGTGTGCGTTCGATGGACGTGGATAGAAGGGGTATGATCGAGGTCAAGAGAGAGAGAGAAAGAGAGCGAGAGGTCCGAAGTTCTGTCTGCGTGGAACCGTGACGGACCACAGCGTTGCATTCAAACGACGATAAGTCTCGGGGCTTTGAAGACACCGGTCAACAGCGGGATAAGAGGCGGCGAGGAGGGGGTTCAACGACCCGTTGACAGCCAGACGGGCGGACGCGGGCCAGACCAGTGCATCAGTCCGCTCGGGGCAACGGAATGAGGAGAGGAAGGGCAATGGGCAGCGAAAAAGAGAAAGAGAGAGAGAGAGAGAGAGAGAGAGAGAGAGAGAGAGAGAGATAGTATGTGGCGTGCGTGATACAGAGAAAGAAAAAAGCGAACGATCGCGGACAAGGACGAAGCGCGGTGACGGCGGGGTTAAAGAAAGCCGTAGAGAGAAGGAGTATATCGCTGTTATTATCGCCATCGACTTTTATCGCCAGACGATAACTCCCGGCGCTCCTGACGGTTACCCTAGACGTTCCGGCGATGCTTTTTTCTCATTCTCGTTTCCCTCCGCTTCCCTACCGTCCCCCTTTTTCACGCCCTCGGCCGCCCCCGTTTCGCCAACGTTCGTTCCCAATGCAACTCGCGTCGCAATGAGTCCTTTCGTTTCAGTTTATGCCTTTCTTTGTGTCTCCCTTCTTTTTTGCTTTCAAGCTCAGACGCATATTTGTTTCATTTAAAATGTAAAATAATCCAAGAGTATATAATTAAAATGAACCAATTTACTGTACACTTTGTATGACACATTCCCGATATTCATCGCATCTAATACTTACTACAACCAAAGATAGACACGAAAAAATATGTAGCTTTAAATGCGTATATTATTAATAAACGATATATACCAATGATTCACGGTGGACTTTCCATTCAGGTTTTCGATCTTTAAGGTTTGTAGTTTTTGTAATGAAATATATTATAAAATACATTTACTTAACAGATATAATAAATACGTTAAGTTTATACTTATTGGTGGATCTAATTATAATTATACAATAGTCGGAGTTTGGTTGAAGTCGCTCTTGACATTACATTTCTTTCGTTAATTAAAATTCAAGTAACGATATTCTCTTAATGTAACGCGATATTCGTCATCATTATCTCTTATACGATGCTATTAAGTCATGAAACAATAATGAGCGTGATAACGGTTATTGAAGTCCATTTAAAGTCCAAGAAGCAGAATATTATTCCGTAGGATGCTCTACGCATACCCACGTAGTTATTTCGTAGACGAAGTATTTCGCAGAAGCAAGACGGGGTGGTGTACGACCTTGGTGTTTGTTTGGTAGCGGTACGCTACAGCTTAGGCAAGGCCGTGTTGTCATTCGAAAACGGAGAGACGGCTCGAGACGGCAGGTAGCGGCGCAGCGTGAGCCGCTCTGAATTTCACACCGCGTTACACATCGAGACGCGATCGTATCAAATAGGACGCGATACCGAATTCCATTATTTCCTACGAACAATTAGCAACTACTAACTAGCACGCGTTTAATCAACTCTCGCGATTAACGTAATGTACCGACTATTTGTCGAAGCGAATATTTTGTATGACTTATTCGATTTACGCAGGGACCAAAACAATAGATAATGGAAAACCAAAACCATTAATTATTATTTTATCGCGGCATTTATTTGCGGTCGATAATGCTCGCTTTAACAATGCTTAGCTTCGAATGTATCTCGCCGAGCTTTGAATTTATTATTACTATTATTGATTTGTTCATTACTGTCGGATTAAGAACGCGGAGTAATATTCGAGTAAATCGACTGTTTATTAATAATACATATTTCATTGGATCAGAATAAAGCTATTTTTTTCGCATTATCTTCTCGTTGCGGTATTAAATACGATTAGTGTCGGGAGTGCCGTACAAAGTGCCGTATGATTATTTCATTCCGGCAATTAGTACGCGCAATTATAATTAACCGTATTTTCCCGAGTGTTGTGTACGAGTGCAACGGAGAAGTCTGAGAAGAAGGAAGAGACTTGGAAGGCATCTGATAATGGCACAGGATAACAATGAAATTAGTAAATTATTATTTTTTATGTTTAACAATAGATTTCTCTCCACGAAAATTATATCAGATGTACGTATATTATACACACACAGAGTGTTTAGCGTAATAGTCCGCACGAATTTTTTAACACTTTCGATGGTTAAAAAGAAAGGTTGAAGGGTTTCATGTGAGCTGCACGATAAAAAATTTTTAATTTTTAGCTCACATGAAATAGATAAATATTCACCTTTCAACTTGTCTTTTTAATTGTCGAAAGTATTTAAAAAATCGTACAGATCATTACGCTGAAAATACTCTGTATATATGTATACATATACTATAACAATAGTATACACAGAGATGTACAGTAGATGTATCGAGTTAAAATAATAAGAATAGGGTATAAAAGTTTACATTTAACGTTTCATAAAAATTTATTATCTGAAAATGGATGGATTATGACAGATTAATATAAATATTTAATCTTGGAATTTGCCAATTTCGAATAATTATTAATTTATTATATTAAAAGTTATATATTGAGCATTTTATACATAAATGATCAAGAATGACTATAATTTTCAGAATATATAGAATTGAGAATATAATATATAAAGAGATAAAACATTAATAATTATATGTGTACGCGCGCGCGTTTTTTATTTAGTTTAAATTTATAGCTGATAGGATAAATAATTAATAAGAAACGAAGCAAAGAGAAAAAGTGACTGATCGACAAGTAGAATATTGACAATCTTTTAGAATATAAAATTTTTGCTCAAATTTCTTTATAATATTCTTATCTCATGGATAATGAAGATTATAATAAAATCTTTATTCTCTTATGTATATTTATTATAAAATAAAAAAGAAATTTTTATATAATATAAATGTAACAAAATGAATTTAATCTAATATTTTAATTATTTTATTTTTTTCTTTTCTTAGTTTCTGTATTCTTTAATGTAATTTACTTTACTGTTTTAGTATCTTTTAATACAATTTAAGGTTTTTTAATATATATCTAAGATTAAATTAATATTATATAATTTGATAAACGAGGAAATAATGTTTAAAGATTTTTTCAATATATGACTATGAAGTAAATAAAGTATACATATTTCCACTAATTAAATTAATAAAAAAATGTTAATAATCAATCATTTTAATTAATAATAATAATAATTAATAAAAATGTTATTAATTATATTTTTGTAATAAATTTATTTTTATTTTTTATAGTTTTTATCCGTCTTTGTTAATTGATAAGAATATTTTTTTTATCATTTAAAACAAACGTCAAAAATAAAATAGTAAGGTCTAATAAGTATCCTATCTCAGATGTTATTTTGTAAAATATTAATGATTGTACAATATTTTGGGATCAGACTTCACACAGATATATCGTTGTGTTTCGTACTATTAATAAACTTGATTTACAAATGTATCGGTTATAAAAATGACTGATTAATTTGTCTGTGTCTCGAGATATAAAACTTTATTCTCAGTGTCTCGCCTGATACGCTTTTTAATACGAGATTTATGTAACGAAAGACTATAAATACGGCCTTTAATCTGAATGTTGAGACACGATGAGAAAACTCTACAGGCGAATAGCTGTGAGAGACTATAAAATATTAATGACATTTATTATTTCCCTGTGTATTACTTCAATTCAATATATCGTCTCCCTAAATTAGCTACCACTAAGAGAAACAGAGAAAGAGAAAGGTTTCTGCAGCTGAAGCAAAATGGTTACATCTTCATCTATCTATAGTAGCGTTTAATGTTTTCATTACGTACCGTCTCGTGTGTATGCCTTTTTTATCGTAATTTCAAAAGAATTATCACTTAATTCGTCGGCGTCGTTTTTTATGTTTGCCCTCGTCCACATGCGTCAGTATCCTCTTGTACAGACATTTTTCCGCGAAAAGCAATAAATGTCCGTTCTTCTCCCTCGTCGTCTTTTAGCGCGATTTTCGCGCGAACATTAAAGGCGTTGACGTTTGGCGATAAGAACGATGGCACAAAGAACGAAGCCTTCTCCGCGAGAAATGTTGTTCGAATTTCGCGTTTGATTATTGGTCATCCAATTTACATATGATGTTTCACGAGTATGTGTAAACACGTATTATATGCATCGTCAAAATGTATTTTTCAACGCGTCCCGCCAGTCTCGTACGGTCTGATGCATCCCATCGATGCGGAGTCGTCCAATTATCCGAAATGATGCGTATCGTTGTGATCAAAGCGCCAATAAGGAAGGAAAGGGTCATCCTCCGCCCGTCATCGTATGCTCTTGTAAACATTGCGAGCTCTCTGCGATGCCGTCACGTATAACTGATGTGCGCGCGGCATATCAATTTTTTACGATGCACTCGACGTGATGTTTAACTTTTCACCATGTGAGCCCCGTCGCGTTTGAAAGTCCATAAATTGAATAATTGGATAAAAATAACGGACGGATTTAAATCAAATCGAGTACCAATTTTATACACACGTATTACATTGCGTATATATTTATTAAAGCATCGGCAGTTCCAATTAATTAAACCTGTGTTTTTACATTCACCTTTTTAATACTTTTTAATACCAGTTCTGACTATGGTAAAGGTCAGAAATTGACAATCAACCATTAGTGTTAATGAATTCCGTGTTTTAGCCCGATAATCATAGTTTGTTCTTATTTTGAAATCGTCTTAAGTATGTGTCTTAAGATGCAAACACGACTCTCTGGCCGGTACTCATAGTTTGTTCTTATACTCGAGAGATTTATGATCGTCTTAAATACAATCTCAAGATGTTATAAGCCAGTCCCGTATATTAGTATATATTAGTATTAAAACATTACTCTTTAAGACGTGGTCTTAAAATAAGAACGAAATTTCAATATCGGCCTCTGATTGGTTCATGACAAGCACAAGATGTTTAAGACAATCTTAAATATAAAAGTCGACTACGAATACCGGTCTGTGATTGACTCGTGACGTTTTAAGACTGTACTCAAGTACCAAAGCTACATATACCTATACATATAAGTTAATACTTTTTATCATAGAAAAATCATAGATGGTATTTTGAAAATAAAGAAGGGCAAGAGAATAAAATTATTCTCATGTGTTTTATATACGCGAGCATTTCATTTAATATATATATATAAAATAATTGATTTCCTCATGAGATGTATGGATTACTAACGACGAGATATAATATTCAATGAAATGTAGCGTAATTACACATAATTTATTGTATATATTGGGACGTAATACATACATAATTAGGAATAGTGATATTACGTGTGACATTCAATATTATCAGGATTGGCAAGTGAATAACGGGCAATCGTAGCTTTCACGGAGCTAATATCGGAGTAATACGGAGTTTAAACGCAAACGGAGAAAGAGAGAGAGGGAGAGAGAGAGAGAGAGAGAGAGAGAGCTCTTAATTGATTTTTTTCTTCGCAATCGACTTGTCTTGTTAACCGCGGACTCGCGATTGATGCACAAGCACGCGTCACAATGCGCGGGCTTGCGAGAATCAAGGCATCTGCTTTGTCACGACGAGCGTGATCCGTGCCTACGTTTTCTTTTCTTTCTCTTTGTGCCGCTGACGACTCGCGCTATCTTCTTCTCCTGCATTCCCCTCGTCTCTGCTTATCGTATTGTCAGTTTAGCACACAAGGCTCGTCCACGTACGCCACGCATGACGAACGCGGCGATATGACGCCGCTCGCTGTGCGTGACGTTTACGATCGGTGTCTTGAAACCGGCAGGTGTAGCCACGTACATCGCTCGTAAAAATTCAGTTTGCTTGCAGACAAGCCTCCATGTCTCCCTCATGCGTTTTTCTCCGTTCCTGCCGGCTCGTCTGCGTTTGATGAGATAATAACGTTAACGCTTAAATATGTGTACACGTCGCTCTGCAGTAAAACTTGATAATATTTAGAAAACTTGACGATATTTTACAGTTACAGATAATTTAGCAATACTAAATGTATTTATTTTGTTATATCAGTTGAAGCTTTGATTAGCGAAATTATTATTATAAATTTTAAGTGCATTTAGTAATCTTGAGACAATTAACTACTCGACTAGAGACAAGTCTTCCACACTCGCACCCTCGATCGCTTTAAATAGTTTGAGATATTACTCGTAATTATTATTAAAGGAACGATAAGCATACAATTATCCCTGCTTAATTAAAGGATACGATCCTTTTTACCGATATTAGTAGAATGAATCGTATAATCAACTAAATTTGTATTGCTGTGTTACAACAAATAATAAATATTTAAAGTATCATTAAAATTTAATTTTAGAAAAAACAGTATATATTAACTAAAAATAACACATCTATTTACTCACTGTCTGCAATTAAAAATTTTTTTATCCACCTTAACATTTTTTTATTGTTCAAGACCTTCAAAAAATGTGGAAAAATTCAGGGTTACTCTTCAACATCTTTATCGCATTGTCAAATAGTTTTTTTAATTCAACGTTAAAACCTATATTTTATCCGCTTTCCTTCGTGTCGGAGAAATTTGAGAGTAAAATTTCATTTGTGCTAAAAAAAGGACTCAGATTGTAGATAAGATTAATTAGAGAATGAGAGAGTGAGAGAGACAGAGAGAAGAATCGATTGCCTAATTATATTTTATAAAAGAAAATGTAAAAGATACCGTTTGTTTCTTGAGATTAAGTCAACGAGTCACACCCGTCTCGCACAGGACATTCCAGACGTATAACAATGACCCTCACTCGATTGTTTCTTATTATCCGCACTGAACCCGCCACATGCATCAATTTCCATAAGAGCATAAAGATAAACGCATAAGTATGTATCGTCGCAGTGGTAAAAGGCCTAGCGTAAATCTCGCAGAATGCGCGACGTTTCGCGTTTATGCGCCTCTTCACGCTTACGCTTTATGCAAATCCGCGAAAATCAAATCGTCACCTCGGCTGCAGCGAGCGTTCGAACGAGGGAAAAAATCTACACGCGTGAAAGGATTGACTGTCTCTCATCTGGCGACTAACGCGTTCGGGATGCGAGGTGCATAAATAAATTCCGTAGCCGAAGCCGAAGAGCGATGCGAGCTGCGAGTATCTCGCCGGGGCACCCCGTATAGATCGCTTTTGCCATTACGGGACATCATGGGGCCGCCGACAAAAATAAACTCGCCTTGACAGAGACAGATCGCCTCGCTCATCCGCAAGTATACTATACGCGCGCGCGAATGCATTTCGCGTCTCTCACGATCGATAGATCGGAGAGTGGGCGGGGAGAGACTTGGTTGCGCCGGAAACCCCGACGAGTGGAATTGCGATTGTGCACCAGGATACGAGAGAATGTTCCGGTTCCTTTGGTCTTCTGGTTACATTCGCCGCCGGTGCGCGTGTCCGCTCGTCTGTCCGTCCGTCCGTTGTCTGCTCCAGCGCACTTCGGACGAGTGCATCGCCGTCTGGCCCCGGCCAGAAGGGTCTTTGACCGATTATCACTTGGTCTTTATGGTCTTTGAGGTTCTTTTAAACCACCTCGCCGCTTCTCTGCTCCGTGTCCGTCTGCCCTCTTTCCCCTCCCCCTCCTCCCCCCGACCCCTCGCCGAACGTCCCCTCTCGCCCTCGCCGTCGCCGCCGCCGCCGCTGGCGCCGACACGGCGTACACGGGGACCGAAGGGAAGAAAATCGGCGAGACGAGGAAAGGTGCGAACGAACGACAAGGACAGCGGGCCATCGGAGGCCGGGGTAAACAACATCGTACATGGTACCCGCGAGTATACCTTCGCACAATGCGAAAGCTTAATGCATCGCCGAGTGGGCAGCAGGCACTCGTACGCGGTCTCGTCGAGTTTTCGACACACACAGCGCGGCATCGAACGAGGATTAAGCTATGCTTATTGTTATAACGAGCGGTGATTTGGCACTCTCCTTCCAGCGGACACGCGTGTTATGCCCTGCGTGCAACGCAAGATACAAAAAGGGAATCGAGCGCTGTAGATGTGCAAAATAGATGAAATGTAAGATAAAAATTAATAGATAAATCTGCTAATTGGTAGACGTGAAATCACACATTCTCCAGGAGTATTGCATCGACGTTGCAACATTTCAGTAATATTGCAGTAACATTGCAAACATTGCGTACAAGCTTCTTTATTATATGAGGGAGAAGTCATCAGAGTTGTAATGCGAAAGAGAGTAAAATAGATTCGAAATTAAAAGATTTTATAAAATATAAGTCTGCAACGTAATCGATAAGTTTACAATATTCTACGTTTCCCTTCGCTGTAAAGCCAAATGACTTCATTATATATGTGTGTGTGTGTGTGTCGTTTAGTTTCCATATAAAAATAATACACTGCATATATAATATATATCTAAAAATAAATACACACATTTAAGCGCGTATTATTTTTATACTAAATCACATATACATGTATGTACATATATGAAGACACTTATTACACACTTGGATTTAAAGTGTTATTGCGTGAGAAAAGTACTGACATCCTTATTTTTTTTCTATATAATAACGTTTGACATTTCGCTTATACGGGGCAATGGCTGTGTCGGACTTGGTCAACGTATAGGTTGCAGACGATAAATAACGAAGAGGTTTCGATCGGAAATAAAATGTGTGCGATGTGTCGCCGTCGGAGCGTACTATCCCTCTGGAGAGGTACTTCTGGATTCCTACGTCGAGCGTCACGAATTCATTAAGTAGCGAATTATTGAGGCCGATATCACACGGTTAAGCTCGATTCTGACGTCGTTGTCGCTAAATAAGGAACGGGTCGGGGAGGGGAGGGGAGGGGGGGGAGGTGTCGTGACACCGATACCATAATTTCGCCAAGAACAAAGAGAGGGTTATGCAAAGAGATGTACGGAGGGAAGGGATCGTCGCGTCGCGTAGATACGAAAACACGTGAGCGCGTATATCGCCGCGCAGTATCTATTTCACGATTAATCGACTCCTCCGCTCTTCTCCTCCTCCCCCCTTCCCTCTCAATTAATTATTTTCACTGATCCGAAGTACGTCAGCATACGATCGTATGTCAGCATTCGGACGCGAGATATGTCTCTGTTCTTTCTTCTCTCTCCGGAGCGACAATCGACAGATTTAATTTGATCAATGCCACAGCCGTGCGATATCTCGCTTCAAACGGGATACGAGTCTTTTATTTCGAAAGAACGTTTTGAAAATCTAACTACTAGTCCAGTCAAATTATGACAAAAACATGCTCCAACGGGAAAAAATTCCTATACGCAATTTTTTTTTATCGTGTAGGGGTACGCCGTACAGAGCGACGCAAAGTTGCGAGATCGGCGCGAGCCATCACGAGGAACGTGCTGCAGACGTATACGATTCATTGCACGTTCGTTCTCTCTCTCTCTCTCTCGTTCTATTAATCGTAGAGTAACGAATGACCCCTCAAATTAAAGCTCTTAAAAAATGCTACAAATTTCTCAGAGATCATTTTTCGATAAATTTCGAAGGAAACGAGATAGAAGCGATTTAAAGTCGATTATCCGTGTTTTTTCACTATATTTTCACCTTTTTTCTTCAATAACTCGAGAAATATCCACCGTAGACGAAAAAGTTATTAAAGTAACTTGTAGAGCATGAAAAAACCTACAAAATGAGCCATTATTCATTGATTTTACTTCACTAAAAGCCGAGTTATTACAAAAAACCGTTTTTTTTTACTTTTTTCAAAAAGCACCAGCTATTTTGTCCCGAAAACCTACAGTTAAGCTTTTCTATACCCCCCTACACGATAAAAAAAAAAATTGCGTATAGGAATTTTTTCCCGGTAAAATCATAATTTGACTGGACTATACACGTATATTAATCGGGAAAACCAGGATCATAAGACCGAGTGAAAAACTTTCTCAGCTCGCAGAAATCTGTTGACTTTTTTTCTTTTCAATTCACTTTTTCTCTCTTTCCATTTTACATGCTGGTATATCAATTCGATATGTTATTTTGCTCGATAGGAATTAATAAAGAGAAAACATACACTAGTCTATTAAATAATCTCTGATTATTTTAACTTGAATTATGAAACAAAATAAATATTTTGTAATAATGATATACATATATATAGAACTCAAGTCTCTAATCGTAAGAAACAAAACTTTTTTAAGAAAACATTCAAGTTTATAGATTTTACTTTGTATGTGTTTGTTATGAAAATGGAGTACAAATAGCAACGCAAAATTGGAGCAAAATATGCTGAAATATAAAAATTAAAACCCAACCTTAGCGTATTCTATTTCTATAATAAAAAGTAACTTATACGAGTAACTTGTAAGATAACTTTTTCAACCCTCCGAGAATATTACAATACGTTCTATGAAATAATATTATAGAATTTATAATATATACGATATAATTCTTTCACTTCAAAGAATATTCGTATCATATGAATCTGGCAGTCGATACATTTATGACTTTTCATAAACTTGATGTAAGAATTTCACCATCCCCGTGGAGGTACGCGCGACTCGCAGCCTTTCAGCGCGTACGTAGCGTACCTATATACACGTGCGTACTCCAACCGCGAGAAAAGAAAAGGTGCGGGGCGGTGCGGTGCGGAGCGGTACAGAGCGTGCATACCCGCGCCGCGCCGTAACGAAAAGGGACGGAAAGCGACGAGTGCCGCCGAGACGAGACGAGACGCGACGAGGAAAGACGATGAGGGCCGACGAGGGTCGCGCACCGCGGCGCTGAACGCAGTGCCATCCGATAGGCAGCACCGCTTGCTCCACGGATCTTCGGCTCGCTCCGGGTTCGAGCTCTCCCTGCGCTCGTTCAAGCTCCGCCACGCTTACCTCTCCTCTCTCTTACTCCTTTATTCTCTTTTACTTTCTTCTCTCACGCACTTTCGTTTTCTCTCTCTCTCTCTCTCTCTCTCTCTCTCTCTCTCTCTCTCTCTCTTTCTCTCTCTCTCTCACTCTGCTCTTCAACCCCGCTGTATCGGCGTGGCGCGGCCGCGACGACGACGACGACGACGACGACGACGACGACACAACGACGACGACGACGACGACGAAGGAAATTGGAAAAGTCGAGCCGCCGCGGGTGGAAAACGCGGAACGCGTGCAGCGAGAACGCATCGCTTCGCGTGTGTCAGACCTATACGTGTGTGAGCGCTCGACGTGCCGTCCGCTCGCTGCATTGCGAGTGCGTACGTCGTCGTTCCTCGTCGCGCGACCAAAGAGAGGAGGCTCCCTTCCCCCGACCTGGATGCGCGGCAGTCTGTATGGTGCGTGTGTCTACCTTCTTTCTCTCTCTCTGCCTATATATCTGCATCTACCTATTTATTTATCTGTTATCCGTCTGTCTGCGTCCACGCTCGTCTCTCTCTCTCTCTGTCTGCCTCTATCTATCTTTTTGTCTCGCACACTCCGCTCCTTTCTCTTCCCTTTCTCTTTTCTGTCCTCTTTCGTTCGTTGATCTTACTTGCGTATCGTAGCGTCTGCATCTCGCACGATCCAGACGCTTCGCAACGTGGCGTCGAGTGGAATCGGTTTAAGGAGACGTCGCGTCGTCGGTTCTTGTCACCGCTAGAACCCGCTTTTCTGCACGTATGCAAAAGATACTCGTTCTCAGAACGCAACGGAGACACAGCATGGCCGCCTCAAACAAATCCGAGTCCCTCGCCGGTGTCCACCACGCTATGTATGTTCACGTCCCATCTTCTCACTCTCGCGCTGCATCCGTCTTCCTCTCGCTGCGTCAGCTTACCCCTTTCTCTCTTTCTCGCTTTGCGCGGCTTGCAGATTTCATGTGTATACATTTTACAATAGATTTTATACATATAATTGTTTGTGTGTGTGTGTGTGTAAAATAAAAAAAAAAATTTATATATATATATACACATCTGTCGCGCACACATCGTTTTTTCTCGCGTCGTGAAGCTTTCGCTCTCGCGTGCTTCATCCGCGTGCGTTGGTCTCGCTTGTTTTTACATTGCGTCTCCGTTGTGCAAGCGTGCAACTTTTCCTTTCGCTTTTGCTCTCCCTCTTTTCCTATTCTCTTTCCTCCTCTTTCCATTCGAGCCCTCTTCACGACAGCTCGTCTGTCCTCTCTTCTCCTTCTCTCCGTTTTACATCTCCTCTTCTACTGCTTGCATCTCTCTTTCCCTCTGCCACCCTCCTCAACTATCCCTAACTCTCTCTCTCTCTCTCTCTCTCTCTCTCTCTCTCTC
>NW_017277125.1:660116-745881 GCF_001594065.2 Cyphomyrmex costatus | reverse complement strand
CTCTCTCTCTCTCTCTCTCTCTCTCTCTCTCTCTCTTTCTCTCGCGTATCGTTCGTTGGAGCACAAATAAAATCTCTCTCTTTCTCCCCTCGTTCTATGAGAGAAGAGCTCTCGCTCCGTCTCCCTCCCAACGGCTTTTTCTCCCCCTTCTTAGGTTTCTACATTAGTCTCTCGTTCGTGTCTCCTGATTGTGTGTTTCATTCGAAAATAGAACGTCAGCGCGCGTGCCGCGCACGCATTTTTGCCGCGAAAACCGCGAATTCCCGCTCGCTCGAGCGATCGGGCGCAACGAGCAGCTTGTGAACGCGTCTTGATTCTTAAATTCGCATTTCGCCAGAGTTATGCGACCACCTCGCACATATAGCGAGCTTGCACGCGTGCACTCACGCGCCGGCTGGGCGCGTCTCTCCCTCCTTCTTTCTCTTCATCTCAATCGTCGCGTATTAATCTCGCAGAAATCGCGAGTCTTCACGTAACCCATGCGGACGACTTAAGAGATTTAATGATAATAATGTAACGCTGGGGCCACTAATGCGATCTGAGCGGCTAATTTGGAACTCTTGGGATTACGATGAATCCTTTGTTATTTTTGGGATGATTTGATCTTTATGACACAATCGCTATTAATCTTCCGCCTCAATCTGAGTCTTTTATGTCACGAATAAAATTTCACTCTTAAATTTCTTCAAAATAAAGGAGAGCCAACCAAATCCAGTTCCTTCTTCTAAAATATCATGTAACATTCTATGTAAAACAGAGGTATTGAATAATAATTCTGAATTTTTTCACATTTTTTGAAAGCTTAGTAACAAACTTGGGCTGGAAAGACTCAGAAAGATTCAAATTTTATAAGATAGCTTGGTTATCTTTTTAAGGTTTTAAAAAATCGTCTTAAAAAGTAAATTATAAGTAATTCTCTCGTATAGACAGATTAAAAATTAAATGAGATTCATCGTAATTAGTATGATTGGATTACTAATTATCGAAAAGGGTATACGTTATTTGATATTATGTAACATTAACGGATGTCATGAAGAATATACCTATAAATATAAATAGCGATATATCACGTATGATATCTAATTATATTGTTCATGAATATATACGTAATGTATTCTCCTCCTTTACGTTGTAATCAAATTTATCACAATAGAAAAATTACGTTAAAAATCGAAAAATATTACCCTAAGAACGCACAAGTAATTCGCCGCGAGCGGTTTGTTTAGTTTACAAATTGAGGGTAAAATATTTCTATTTCTTTAACTCTCTGTTGCACTCCATTTGAAATCTGAAATTTCGTCAAATCATCAGTCGTGCAATGAGATAAAACGCGTCACGTAACACAAAGGTGAACGCCTGTCGAGTATAAGCGCGTGGCAGACGCGCGCGACGATATTTTGGCGGGAGAGTCGTAAAAATAGTGCCTCCGCAGTTTCCTTCCTTCAGCTACGGGACTATAATTAGCAGGTATTCCGCGTTTTACGTATGCGGTGGATACACGCGTGTTCGCGCGAGAGCGAAAGCGCGCGCGCGTGATCTCGCGTTGGGGATTAGAAGATCAATCGGCCGCGTGCCGCAACGCGCGAGCGTATCCACCGTGCTTGGACACCGACGTGAAAGCTCAATCGTTATCAGTCAGCATACATGAATCTCGCATTAGACGAGCCAAGTGGACCCGCGCGCGTTTAGTATCTCCTCTTCCTCGAGGTCCCTACCATGCCGACTCTCTGTCACTAGGAATTCGTTATTCGAAGCGAGTGTCTCCCTACGAAATTTTAGACCGCCTTCTCAAAAAGAATCTCGAGGCACTTGAGTATAATTTTCGATTAGCGATGTGTATCTAGTTTCTGCAAAAAGTTACTGGAATTGGAAATTTATTTCTTGTATCACTTTTAAATGCAATACAGAAAAATCTATAATTTCATGACACTTTGATTTACTGAGCAACATTAAAAATAAATAAATCACAAATGAAAGCAAATTTGTGTCTCGTGACTAATTGAAATTGCACACAATAAAGCTTTTTCAGATATAATTGGCGAACACACGCTTGGGATACTTTTAGTCTAACATAAATAATTGCTGTATACAGATTTATTTACTGTAAGCCCAAAGATGAAGATAATAAAATATATTTTTCAACGACAAATATATTAGTTTATTACATCAAAAAATTATTATTATCTTTCTTTTATATACGATGAAATGTCGGAATTTTTTTACGAAAAAAAAATCATTTCGATAGACTGTGTCTTATCCTATTCGAAGGTATTTCTTGGTAATGACGATTATCGATTACATGTCCAATTTCCGATTCGATTTCAATTTGATTTTTATGGCGGTACGCGTGTCGTAGCGACGATGACGATGATCGCGACGACATCAATGATGACGACTGTACGACCCGGCCAACGGCGGCACCGCCAAGACACAGCCGATCGGGCACAACAATGTCCGCGCGGCGCGTGCTCATAAAAATAGCATTTTCGCGGTTTCTCCCTCCTTACGGCTATACTTAGCCCCGGACACCGGTGTCCCTCGGCGTAGTAAACAAATTTCAGGAGGGTCGACCCTCGTGTAACGAGAAGCGCCCGCCGTCCGTATATTCCTCACTCACTCGCTTGTCTATTTTTTCAGCGCATGTTTTAAATATTTTTAGAGATAGCGCGCTGTAAATTTTTGCCGTGTCGGTTCAAGAAAACATTCCACATACAATTATGTCACAACTTTGCTATTCTTCCTTTTAACATTGAAAGTCGAATTAAGTGAAATTTAGAGAAATTAGTTTTCGCGCGTAAATTACACCTTAAACCATGTATCTTGATATATTTTAAAAAATTTCCAAGTTGTGTGTTAGATGAGTTAGAAACGAGTGATTGTGTGTGAGAGTAGAAAGATGTTAATGAATCAAATTCCAACATTGTCTAGAGAAACTAGATTTTAGCTAATTTCGAGTAGAGTTTACTTTAATAGTTATTTGAAGCTTAACAGTTACAGTCTCTCTCTCTCTCTCCCCCCCCCTCTCTCTCTCTCTCTCTCTCTCTCTCTCTCTCTCTCTCTCATTTCCCTTTATATTTCCTCCGTTACACTTTTAGATCAGTCACTCCCATCTAGACGCTCGTATTTCTGTGTTTCTTCGCTCTATGCAGATGGCTTGCCGTGTTACCTTTATTATACCCAGGGATTAGTTATTTAAGCTATTTTGCTGCTAGCGAGAACACAAATGGTGCATAAGCATTTGAAATATAAAGTACGCGAAAGCGGTCGATTCTTTTCGCAGTGCATTTCCAGAATCGGAGCATTGATTAATGAATGAGATATCGAAAATGTAGTAACTCGTGAGAGATGAAAACGGAAAACCAAGCTTACTGTATTGAAATGATACAAATGATATTTTATGACGCATAAATGATATTCACTGACATTAAGAGATATTTTTAAAGAATCTTCGTAGCATAATGTATATGAAAATATCTTAGATTATTTGAAACAAAAGTTATAATGTAAAAATAGCTATCTCTTTTATAAACTTTTATAGCGATTGTTTTAACTTCTGCTTTTTTTTCCTCGAGACAATTCTCTAGTGAATCTTACAGGAAATGTATTGTATGTTTGGTTTTCACAGTGGGAGATACACGCATGCACTATTATATCCATACTTGCGCTCGTTATTGGACTGTTTAACCCTTCTATTCCCGATGGGATAATTGCGTCCCGTGAATAATTGGCGGCAAACGGTATACATGAACTTGGTATTGATCATGTTATGTTAACATCTCACGTTAACCAACTCAGTACCAAACAAGATGAAAATTTTGTATACGTTTGTTTTAATTTCTCTCAACATTTTCTATATATATTTTATATTTCTCAAAATTTTTCTTCAGATTCATATTCAGTTGTGTGAACATAATCTTATTAAGTGTTAAATAAATGCTTCTATCATTAATTAATTGAAATTGTGTATAATATTAAATTTACAGTTTGATAATTTTTTATGATACAATTATAATAGAAAATTAAAATATAACTTACAAGCCTCATAACTCGAAAAATACTTAATAAAAAAATATTTTATTATAGTGATTTGAAAAGCTCTCGAGGTAAACTGTAGGAATATGTAATGAAAAATAGGAGGTTCCACTAAAAAAATTCAAAGTAACTTTGACAACGCCACTTAAGGTCAAACCAATGATACCGTCTTATGTCTTCCTTGAAGTTGCAAAACTTTTTTTTGAAACATTTGTATTTAAAATGCACTGTTCAAGAGAAATTTGAGGTCGTTATTTAAAGTGGGACATCCTGTATAATAATACTATTTATTAAGAAAACAAATTAGGAAAACAAAATAAAATTGGATGAAAATTTTAATAATAAAGTACTTTAAGTTCAATCGAGAAACTATCGCGATGGTAAAAACGCGCGAACAAAGATGTGTATTTGTTAAGGAAAATAAAGTATTGTTTAGACAAGAGAGGTTGGATAGAGGTGGTGTATTGTGAGCGAGATATAAGATGAAAAATTATTCGATTGTTTCAGATTGCGCTGTAGTCCTCTAAACGCTATTTGCGGTTAGCGTCTGTAGATAGCAAGGACGCGGAGGAGGAAGCGGAGGCGTGAAGCGCGAGCGGAAGATGCCGCTCAACGCAGCCGGACAACGTCAATGCGCCGAGCATCGTCGGGACGCGAGTCGCGGCACCGACTGTTCACGGGGTGCACGATGATGGCGGAATGCCCGTGGACAGGGTGCACAGTATCGTCCGGCTCGTCGATCGAGTACACGGTGAAGTCGATCGCCCATCGCGGCGGCAACATCGAGCGCAACAGGGGCAACAGCAGCACGTGTCTGAGACGCGCGACAGGATAATAAATGCCAAAACGGCACGACGCCGGCACGAGCCGAGGTGGATCAAACGTGGGGACGCGAAACACAATTGTCGAATGCGGGCAGGTGTTCCAGGAGAACCGCTGCTGGATCGCTTGGTTGCATGTAAATCGCGAGGAAGAGGAGTAGGAGGAGGGAGAGAAGACAAAGAATCACGCGAAAGTTCACCGTCGCGAGCGGATTGAACGGCCGCCTCGCGGATTTTCATCGCACGGCAGGGGGTAGCGGGAGCCACCACGGGGGCGGGGGTGGGCTTGCCCCTGCTTCTTCTCGTTGTTGCTCTTCTCGACGATCTCACGCACGTAACGACGGCCGCGCCGGTGATACTCGGCGAACCGTTGAACAGCGTCCATCCAGCCGACGCTAGCACATCCGTTTACCTGCCACCCGCGCGATCGTTCGATTACTTGTTCGCGCCGCGCCCGTTCTGGAGGGCGATCAAGCGTGCGTCCAGCCCTGACGACGTCGGTTCCGAAGGTCACACGAATCAGGGAACTTTGGATCATCTTACATTGGCGACACGCCTTTCACCTTCGTCCGCGCCACCCTCGACGTCGTCACCCCTGTCATTAACGTCGCCGTTATTGTTGACGCCGCCTCTGTCGCCGCCGCCGCTGCTGCCGCTGTCGTCGTCGTCGTCGTCTCCGACGTTATTGAGACCGTCACCGTCTTTAACGCCGCTGAATACCGTCGTTGTCAGATATCAAGATCTTTCCATTCTGACGGCGAGTCGTGACAACGAGAACGGAGAGATTGTAGCGCGACGAGAAAGAGCGAAGCGAGCACTACCGATAAGCAAGAGATCGAAACTGAAAGATCAACCCTCCCCGAACTTCATCGACCCTTGGCCGGAGGCATGGCGACGTGTTAACGAACACCCTCCGCAATCTCGCAAAGTGGAACCCCTGCCGTCAATCGATGAAAGGATTCGCCCTGCAGTCCAGACTTTTACTCCGCTGTTAGAGCCCGTCTTCAAGTTTGGGGGATCGATATTGCGTCCGGAAAGCTCCTTACGAGATATCTTACTTCGCGAAAGTGCTTCGAAGACAACGACGACGACGGCGACGACGGCGGTGGCGACCAGAACGATCACGCGGAACATCGCGTATCTCGGTGCGACTCAGCAAACTAGAAGTACCGTGCCTGAGAAAAATGACATCGAGAGAGTGACCGAGGACCGAGTGGAAGGTGATAAAAGAGGAAAGGAATTGGTGCTCGTGGAAAACGAGGATAATGGTGCGGTCGTAGTTGGTGGTGGTAGTGTCATCGAGTGGACCACGACAACAGTCGCCGGGCCGATGTCATCGTCGCGGTCGGCGTTCTCCGGAGACGATGTGCAGGTGGCCGAGCGTGTAAGGGTGCGCGCGAGTTCTGAGCGAAGCTCATTGAAGGGTGAGCAAGACGACGAGGAGCAGCAGGTCAAGGTTACCATCGTGCGCGATAACGAAGATTCATTTGCATCGTCGACGACGACGACGACGACGACGACGACGACGACGACGACGACGACGACGACGACGACGACGACGACGCAGCATCCACCACTGACTCAAGATACCTCTATGGAAGCACGTGAGTGATAAATATATATTAGATTAATGTCTCTCGCTTAACGTTGAAAGGGTATAGAAAGGGAAGTAAAATTAAATTTTTGGAAAATTAACAATAGTTTTTCGTAGAAAAATAAAAAATTTTCTCAAATAAAATTGAGGTATATTATTTTATAGCACATTGTTCAAGATTTCCTTAAAATCTTGTACAATTGTATCTAAAAAATTTAATATATAGAATAAAATATACCTGGGGAGATATATATATTCTCTTTGAACGATAAGCGAGTTATTTATGTTATATTTAAAACAATAGCAAAATCTCTTTTGATAATTTTGCAAATGGAATCTTTATATCTACTATACATTAAAATTACATAATTATGTGAATGATGACTAGATAATATGCTATTAGATTTACTAGACAATATTTGAAAAGAAATGCTTTTCTGATTGCTTTAAGTTATATTATTAAACTCTCGCCAGCCACTTTGAAAGCCATCAGTCTATGAAAAGCAATAAGGCAATGCTCTCGTGTTGATCTTTCAAATGCATCTGAATGAGACTCGCGCGCGTATCCTTTCGTTGGTTTATCGCGCGCTTTGCTAAAATCCCTCTGGATATTCGCATGCGAATAGCGCCATGCTCGTTTTGTCATGCTCGAGCTCGTGTTTACAGGAACCACAGGATCTTTGGTCAGAGTTATTTTTAACTATTCCAACCATGCACACCATCTTCCACAATCCGGTCCTCCCTTATGTTCCTTTTTTCTGTTTTGTATCTTCTCGTGCATCGCCTCACGCTACCTTTCGCTTACGACGATCAGAACAGAAATCGGAGCACATTCAAACCAAAAGAAGGGAGATAATTTCTTCGAATTTGCTGATTTTTTTCTTCTCCTCTCTTTGTTTTACACGTCAGTTATTACTTTTTTTTTTATATTTTGCAAAAATGTTCGTTTTATACGCACATAGAGGATGATAGATTTTCAGATAGGTTTTGCATTCATTTGACACTTTTATCCATTATATTCAATTAAATCTTGATAATGAAAGAATAACAAATAACACAATTAATATATTTTTATTTTATTAATATATGTCATATATCTCTGAACTGACATTAACTCTGACATTTTCACATATCAGTTTAGTAGTAAATGCGGTTTTTGAGGTAAAGGATTAAAAGAAACTTTCTGCAGAATTAATCTAATTTACGTACATATATAAATAAATATTAATCATGCGCGTTATCACAAGTCGGTTAGGATTAAGATATAAGAATAATAAAGATTAGTACGCCACAATGAGAGAGACAAACAGAAATATATGTATACACACATATTTATACATACAGAGAGAGAGAGAGAGAGAGAGAGAGAGAGGGAAGAGTCGATACAGAACAGGGCCGCACGGCTCGCGTGTTTTATCTCGTGTTTTTGATTACGTCTGGCTACGTACACGAGTCGTGACTCCGCGTACAAATCAGTCGATTATAGTTCCTTCGTGCACACCGGTCGAACGTATTCTTCTTTCCTCGTCCTTACCCCTTTTATACCCTATCACGCTTGTCGACTCCCTCTTCCCCACGTGCGAGTTATATAGCGGCTATAATGCTGGGTAACTACGACGATGGGGATGACAATTGAATTCTTGTCACCGACAGTGACCATGTAAACTTAACTTTCGATTCACGTACGAGAGGCAAAAATTGATATTTCCTTTACAAATTAACTGTAGAAATATTTTATTACCAAAATCCCTCTTTGCCATAACGCCATTCTGACTCATGATGCGTCATAATTGTAATAAGCTAATGAGAAATAAAGCGTTTTATTTCGGATTTTTCATTATATTTTGTGGCCTCTATGAATATGTATTAAATTAATCCTCGGTAGTCTACGGTTTTTTTTTTAACGTTTTCCTTGTCTAACCGGGTTATATGGTGATTGATTGATTGTGTTTTTCAAAGGGTTTTTGGGCCCCAAAAAATTTGAAAAAATTCTCATACACTCTTTCAACATTCAAGAATTTACAGTAATATAACACGAAACATTTTTTACTTTTGTGTACATGTCCAAATATTATAATAATATTTGAGAATAATTAATAATTTAATCACGGAGGGGATTAATAATTGGAAAAGTACCGATATACATTTTACGTTTATGTAAATCGTAAATGTGAGATAAGGTATAAGTGTTAGTTGTAATTTATTTCTATTTTATACGCATATACATATACCGTTTTAATTTAATAATTTGTTTGAATAAAACTTGCTGATGTGTGTTTGTCAATGAATTTTTATACATTTACGCCGGCCGATTCCCGCGTTGAAATGCACGCTGTTCGTACATTTGTATCATTACTTAACGCGTTTATTTCCGTGCTCCTGCAAGAGAGAGAGAAGAGAGAGAGCGCAGAGTCGTCCTTCTCTTTTACGATCTAATTCGTGATCTGGACAGTTCCCAACGATGAGTTCTCGTGACTGCGCGATGCCCAGTATACCCGGTATAAGAGGAATGACTAAATGGTCTGAGTAACCGGTCAGGCATCCCAAAACTCGCGATTTATTTTCGTATCCCTAGAAAAGAACTGACGCACCGGTGGTGGAGAGAAAGTACTGTTCTCGTTGTATGAATTCAAAGAAATACCCCGGCGAATCAGCGCGAATTCTTTACGAAAATCCGCCGAGAAAAGAATTATATAATTTTAGTAATATAAACTATAATTTTAATAATTACTACAGTCTTATCTCATATATAATATTATAATATTAGAATTAATATAATTAACATCCTTGAGATTTAATTAGAATCAATATGATGTACGATTATCTTTTTGATCAGTTACTTCTTATACAATTCCGTACTATTGATTTTAGAAGAGATAACAATTTTGCAATTTAATCACAGATCTAAAAAGGTCTTTTGAATTGGAGGATTAGAGAATTATGCTTTCTCGCGAAGTGCGACATAGGTATGTAAAAGGGTGAGAAATTCAACCGACGAGTAATCGACTGGGTAATTTCCATCGGTTCTTGGCTGACTATGTCGCGTTCATGTTACGAGACGTATCTCCGGGATTCGAGGCCGGTACAACGCGTTAAGGGCGGTGGTGGCAACGGCAGCCGGTAGGTTACCGCAGAACAGAGTAAAGGAGGCCCTGCGGGCGAAGAGCGAAAGGGCTTCGTCGCTATGGAAACCCTGGCTCTTCGACTACTGTGGGGTGCCTCAAGTTTTTTATGGGCTGAACGATCGTAAGGGTCGGGTCTCTAAAAATCGTTACACAGACCTAGATACTCGCCACCTCGCCCCTCTGAGACGGCCGCCCTGTAACACGCGCCACCCTTCCGGTCACAGACCTTACGCAACAGCGTTTTCGCACCGCGTTCTTTCGCTAATTGCTCGAACAATCTTTTACAGTGTTAGATATTATTTTTCCTTACACGTGCACGTAATGTGCCCTACACCTTAACGCTTTTTTTGCGTACAGTAAATAAACAATACCTCAAGCCGTTAAGTTATTTCTCTAATCCCACTCGCTTCGCTCGTGCGTCCGCGTCGCACAATAAACAACTTGCCGTACATGTTACACAATGTACTATTAAATATTCTGCGTTGAAAACTCGCGTTTCGTTCTTTCGATCTTCCATGATTGTTTAACTCAAAGGTTTATCTAAGAATTATTCATTTTAGTAAGAATTAAATACGATTATTTTTTGCAACAGTACAGTGAGTTTTTTTTTGGTAACGACGTCTCGACAATTTCTTCGACATCTTGACCCAAAATATGTACATACCGCGAATTATTTTGGATTTATAAATATCTCGTAAGAGTCTCTTGATTATTCTTGTTATAGAGAGAGACTTAAATATTTTATAATATTTTCTAATTATATACGCCTCTAACAATAAATTTACAATAAGCATGATAAAGTAGATTATATAAATATTTCATAACTTTTAAATTATCTTCGAAATACTCAAATATCAATGCGATTTATTTTTAATAATCAAATATGTGATATAAAAAAAACTTGTAGCTGTCCTTTACAAATTTTTTAAATTTCTTTGTGATGCAAAATGTACAATAATTTCCAGGAAGTTTTGGATTTTATATATTGTTATATTTAAAGTTTTACTCCCCATTTGGCAAACGTAGCACAAATCGACACAGTTCGAATTAATAATTGTTTTTATATAATACGTAATTAAAATTTAAAAATGAAATTATTTTCTATAATTAAATTCTCAAATCAATTTCTTGTTATTTAATATGTTAGTAAATTTCTCCTCGAGTCATTCTCTTTTACATGCTGCACTCTTCGTATATGTAGAGGACGTTTGCAGACCGACAAAACTCACTATACGTCGGTCGTTCTTGCGCGCGGTGATGGGCAGAAAGGACAAGAGGAGCGATGTAAAGCCCCTGGTGCTCTTGGCACCCTCCGCGACGGCTCCTAGCGAAGGGAGTGGCGCGACGAGGGGGTGATAGCGAAGTACGAGCAAGCGAGCGAGTTCACTTCGAACTATAAAGTATTGACTCGCTCCGTTGTATGGAGAGCACTGTAAGCACCGTGTCTATAATGTTGGCAGACGGCTCTCGGGACTCGCCTCCGTCCGGAAGGAATAACGCGACTTCCGGGAGCGAGGAAGTAAATTTTACCGTGCAACCATCCGAACCGTGGAGCTTTACGCGAGTAACTTTGAATACGTAAAATACCGCTTGCGAAAGATCATGATGCGTACCGATTTTAAACCCTTTCTCGACAGTCCCATTATTTCTAAATTTAGGAAAAATGTAGTTTAGAAAAAATTACTTTTTTCTAACTTGTAAAAAGTATCAATTTTTTAAATTATCCAATTTTATATCAATTATTTAATCATTAGTATTAGATTAGTAATAGATCGTTCATCACTTTTTTACGCAGATGTATAATAATTATTAAGTAATTTTTATATGAAATATTTTAAATTTTAAGAAAAAATAAATTTGTGTGTACTTAAAAAGCGAAAGAATAGAAATAGTTTTATTTATGTGTTTCTGTAGTATTTCAAAGAAAAGAAATACGCAGGGGATCCTATATCGTGACGTATAGTAAGGATAAAATATTACGATATATCAGAATAGAAGATTTCATGAGAATCGAGGTGAGAATAGATGTCAGGAATAGATGCAGGAAGATCCAATTACAATGTATTGTTCTGATTTTTCCTTCATAACGAGTACTCAATTGTTAAACCTTTCGCAATAACGGGAACGTCAGAAAGTTAAGTAGTCGGATATTGACAGCTTCTTCATGTGCACGGCAATTACATGCGGCGGTAGTTTTGAGAGAATACAGAAACGCGAACGACCGACAGACTAAACAAAAATAACCGATCGCAGCGTGTCGTCGCATATGCACGTGCAAAGGACGTTTGGTGTGTATGTGTGTGCAATACTAGGCGATGAAGTAGCGGAAGTATATAGCGTGTTGTAAACAACTGAGAGACCTAACTGGGCTTATCGGGCTATCCATATTTATCGTCGATAGCGTGATATTAATACTATCCTCGAACGTATAGTTAAAGTATCGAGGAACTGTCAATGCTGCAGGAAGCAGTTTCGAGATTGTTTATCGAAGAGATATTTTTCACCCTGTCGTTTAACGTTAGATTTTAGCGTTATAATAATGGCTCTGCTTGCTAAATCCTATAATGAAATGATCAGCTTTTTCTCTCAAGTAAATTGCTTAATAAGCTGAACGCAATCTAATGATATTGATATTCATGTTCCATTTATCGAGAAGTATGGCTGTCTATAATTTTCAGAACGTGATCATATTTAATATATGAATAATAATTATATAACTGAGGAAATTAGCTTTTTTAAATAATATAATTATTTTTGCTGCATATTTTGTATTTCTCTTTTATAATAATTGCCGTAAACTTATCTTTATTATTATTACTATACTTTGTGCGAGGAGTATTATTTATTATTTCAATGTTGAATTTTTATGTGTCCGTATTACTAAATGAGTTTCGTCTATTTTTTATAGTTACGATATACCTCAGTATATTTTGCTCAAAGTTACGTTTTATTCATATGGAATCAATTACAAATGATGCTTCGCAAAAATGAGGAGTATCTGTCACATTAATTCTGCGACATGTTCTCTTCAAGCAGAAGTGACATTTTCGTGGCATCGATTCGTGCCACGCATTCGTAATTATATCACCGAGTAAATATTCCATGGCACATCGAAATTAACCAGGCAAAATGATTTTTAATGTAATATAACCAAACGAGGATGATGTTCCTACTAGTAGAATATTTTTTAGAGAGCATCGGATTATTTTTACATTGTCGTTTTACTAACATATATACTTTGAAAAAGAGATTAATTTTTAATTTATAAACAATACAAATCAATATATTTTTATACATTTTGCCGAACTCTATATTTTCAAAAATTTATCTCAATGATAAATGCATGCAGATAAATTACATAAGACGAATTTATTCAATTCATTCATTCATTAAGGTTATAATTAATTCATATTACATCACTTTGGAGTCTCTATAATCTATCTTTTTGATTACAAGTTTATTGCCGATTTACATATATATATACCAATTTTATATTACATTGTTACAACTATGCGAAATTTTGAACTTAGATCGTTTTACTTTGACCATCGCGTTTTATCATTTGTGACTATTTCGACATTGGAAGACTACCAAGAGGCGAGATTATTGTCTGTTCACATTTCTATTCCATTGACTGCGTTACACTGAAGAGAATCTGAATCGAGAATCAAAACGTTTGTACATCTTTCTAATCTTTCATTTAATATATTGAATATTTCAAAAAGATTAGTTTGACTTCTTTACGCCCGGACCTAAGAACTGCGAAAGCTTACATAGACGTTTTACATTTTATTGATTACTAGTCTTTTCCTGCGCGCGCTATGCGCGCGATTCAGAATTATTGGGGATACACAAACAAATCTGGAAAAGACCAAACTGGTTTGTTAATCCCCCTAAAATTACAACGTAGGTTCTTTCTTTACTTAATTTTTTAAAAAATTTAAGCATTTATACATCCTTAAAATTTTTTTCCGGATTTGTCTAATTTATGAGATTATTATTTGTTTTTTCCTTTTTTTCCGTTAGTTTTAATTAACTGTCTTCATTTTAAATTATTGATTTTCATATTTTTTTAATTTTTTTATTTTTCCCCGCTTCTTGAAATAGTCATGAAGATGATTTCGTCTTCTTTTAATCTTATTCAGTTGTTCTTCATTTTTTTTTGATATTTTTCATTCGTATTTTTTCGAAAAAATCATTAATTCAGTAAACTGAATTCTCAAGCAATCGATACGAACTCGAAAAATAATCACTTGGGGATGTTACAATCTTTTTTTGTGTATAACTTTTTTTTGGAGGGTGGACAAATGAAAATAACGGGTGGACAAACAGTGGACAAACGAATGCAATAATGATTTTACCAATATTCGCATTTAGAGGTGCCAACTTCACAAAGCAGGTCTGTGAAGTTGGCACCCCTAAATGCGAATATTGGTAAAATCATTATTGCATTCGTTTGTCCACTGTTTGTCCACGTTTGTCCATCCGTTATTTCCATTTGTCCACCTTCCAAAAAAAAGTTATGCACAAAAAAAAATTGTAACACCCCCAAGTGATTATTTTACACTATTACGAAAAATATAATAAGCATAGGGTGGACAAACGAAAATAATGGGTGGACAAACGTGGACAAACAGTCGTTTGTCCACCCTATTATTATAATATTTTTCATAATAATGAAAAATAATCACTTGGGGTTACTACAATTTTTTTTTGTGTATAACTTTTTTTTGGAGGGTGGACAATTGAAAATAACGGGTGGACAAACGTGGACAAACAGTGGACAAACGAATGCAATAATGATTTTACCAAAATTCGCATTTAGAGGTGCCGACTTCTCAGATCTGCTCCAAGAAGTCGGCAACCCTAAATGCGAATTTTTGTAAAATCATTATTGCATTCGTTTGTCCACTGTTTGTCCACGTTTGTCCACCCATTATTTTCGTTTGTCCACCCTATTATTATAATATTTTTCATAATAATGAAAAATAATCACTTGGGGTTACTACAATTTTTTTTTTGTATAACTTTTTTTTGTAGGGTGGACAAATGAAAATAACGGGTGGACAAACGTGGATAAACAGTGGACAAACGAATGTAATAATGATATTACCAATATTCGCATTTAGGGGTGCCAACTTTACAGAGCGCTACGCGCGCGAATTTTTTTTTTTGAACGACCATATAATTTTCTCTTACAAAATTTACACCAAAGCATAGTCGATTAAGCTTTAAATTATAATTACATTTCTTTGCGTCTTATTAAATTCGTCATATTCGGAGAATCTTATTGATTTCCGCAACATTTCCATCTGCCATATTGAATTTAAAAATTTGGAACACGGAATCAAAATCAGCGTTCGTGGTAACCCCCATTTACCTAATTTCGCTAAAATTTTTAAATTTTTATGTATTTCGCAACACTTTCGTCCGCCATTTTGGATTAACCATTTGGAATTTCCTAAGTTTGATCACAGATTCGAAATCAGCGTCCGCGTAAGCCCCCTTAATTCAAATTTCGCCGAAATTTTTATATTTTTATGTATTTTGCAACACTTTCCGTCCGCCATTTTGGATCAGTCATTTGGATTTTCCTAATTTTGATCACGGATTCGAAATCAACGTCCGCGTAAGCCTCCTTGATCCAAATTTCGCCGAAATCGGAAAACCTTTAAGATTTTCGCATCTTTTCCGTCCGCCATATTGGATAAGTCTTTTAATTATCATAATTTTTACCATGTTTTTGAAAGAGCGTCCCCGAAAATTCCTTGTTACCAAAATTTACCATTTTCGGATTACTTTAACTGCCTGAACGAATAGAGGCTTCAAAAAAACGTCTATACGCCTTTTTTAAGATATGATAATTCATTTAGTGCCGAAAAATAGGAAAGGTTTGGTTTATATTTTTGAAGAATAATCTTTCTTGTATCGCATACTTTCTGTGTTATAGACACGTTTCATTCTTTCGAAAGGCACAAAGCCGATTGACATTGACACGTGTCAAATCAGTATTAAGAGAACAAGACATGATCTGTCAGCATTGATATGGAAGAAACAATAGCTCGACCAAGCGACGATGAAACGCGAGGAAAGGGAAACGCGTATACGTTGCTCTCATTTGCAACTGTGACGAATGTCAGCGCGCTGTTCACGTGCGTCATTCCAACGCATTGGTTCCCAATCCGGGGATACGCCTTTTGAAAAGAAATTTAGAAATGTAGGAAAATTGCTAGTAACAATTAAAAAAAAGTGTTTGATATTTGTGATTATAATCATAGTAAAATAATTATCGTTAGGAGCTACATTTTTATGATTATTTATTGCTATAATATTAATTGACAATAATAATCATGCGTGATATACCTATAGTTATTTTATACGAACAAATGGTACTGTAAATTATTATAATTTAAAATATAAACATAGTAAAATATCAAGATATAAATGATAAATAAGATATAAACATTTTTATTCAGTACAAAATGCAATTGCAATTGTAATGAATGTATATTATTTTCTTAAATTTACTTATTATTCATGTGGTAATAATTACAAAATTTACTAAGAAAAAATTAAAGATTTTCAGACAGTATGTGTTACTGTTATTAATAGCACAATTAACTGTATGCATGATTAAACGACCATAAATATGTAGTTGTCTCAAAAGATAACTATGAATTAGAGTTAAGTACTATATGGTAATTGCAATCATTTTTTCCTCTCACAATAGTGAAGGTGAGAGAATGTTTAGTTAATAGAAGATATAGTATAAATTAGGAATAAAGTTCTTGTGTTTGTGTAACTTTGATTCTTTCATGACTCACTAATAGAAAAATTATATTTCTTTAAATTAATAGAAAATTAAAAAAAAGTATAAAAATTGGATATGTTAAGTTAGCACCCCAACTATAGTACTCAGGAGTTCTGATTAGAGTTCCCACTTCCTTTTGACGAGACGAAGAGTTCCCTATAGTTAATAACAAGAGTCCGCTCAATAAACATCTTTTTTACATTTTTTAAAAATGGGGTGCTAACTTTTTATCGAATTTCGAGGTGGAATAGTTCTGAGCGGCTTAATAGCTTCAATTTGCGATTGCCTAAGTTCCTGATATGTAAAAAAAATTTTCGAATAATAAAAAAATAATTAAAAATTTTTGAAAAATTAATTTTTAGATACAATAGTTCTGATGATAATTCCTGCTTCTTTTTGACGATACGAAGAGTTCTCTATGATTTTTAATGACATATGCGCTTAATAATCATTTTTTAATAATTTTTTAAAAATGGGGTGCTAACTTTTTAACGAAATTCAAGGTCGCATAGTTCTGATCAGCTTAACAAAACTATTTTGTGAATACCTAGAGTTCTTGATACATAAAAAACATTTTTGAAATATAATAAAGTTTAAAAAAAATAGGGAAAATCTTTGAAAATTTTTTTGAGAGTACCGAGTAGTTCTGAGTAGCGTTTCTTATAGTACTCGACGAGTTCTATCGAAAACTGTAAGGTGAAAAAGCGATTGGACCAACAGTTTGCAAGATACAGCGACATTTGTCGGAAGATCAACAATTTTTAGTGTATATCTCGGAAACCGTTGGTTCAATCGCTTTGAGCCCTGATACTTTTCGACAGAACTCGCCGAGAACTGTCCATAACTCCGATCAGAACTACTCGGTACTCCCAAAAAATTTTCCGACGTGGGACTTAGAAAAATATTTTTCGTCAAAAATTTTGTCATTAAAAATCATAGAGAACTCTTCGTATCGTCAAAAAGAAGCAGGAATTATCATCAGAACTATTGTATCTAATAATTAATTTTTTAAAATTTTTTAATTTTTTTTTTATATTTGAAAATTTTTTTTACATATCAGGAACTCTAGGCAATCGCAAATTGAAGTTATTAAGCCGCTCATAAGTATAACGCGTACTAAAAGAATTTTTAGATATGTGAAATATATGATCAGATTTAATTTTTGATTTATAATATTAAATAGAAAACTCTTATTTCTATACATACATCTGTTTAAATCACGCTTCGCGCATAAATCACAAGCATTTCCCGAGGATTAAATGAAAAGCGGGATGATAAAATGAATATAAAGTTGGCTTGAGAATTGTTTTGTTATGTGTCAGAGAAAAGGATATGCAAGTGTGAAAGCAAGCGTGGCGAGCGTGGCGAAATAGCTGGCCGTCCGTCCACGCACGTCTGGTCCTCGTCTGCTCGGCCAAGGTCCTTGAACGAAGGTCTATTCTAAAAAAGCTGCACAATTGGATAACCAATCAGCCAGACAGTATCGTGTATCAAAGAGCATGACGAAACGGAATTTACAGACCGTTTATTGTTCCGTTGTGTTGCGATGATTACGATGATTATGTTACATGTGTGTATATATATTTATATATAGAATACTCCGTGAAAGTCTGTGCATTTCGTCGCGAAGAAATTATTCGAAAAAGAAATAATTGTAAAACTGTGTTAGTATGGAAAAATGGACTTGGAAAAAATGAATGTAGATATATATACGTAATGGTAAAGAAAGAAGCCAATTTCGAAAGTGGCACTTTTGTTCGAAATTGTAAAGTAAAAAATAAAAGTCACGTAGCCATAAAAAAATGATATGCATATAGAATATTCTGTACAATTGATTAATTTTTATATAATATAAATCCTGAGATGACACTTATCGAAGCAGTGCAATTAATATGCGAGAATCGAAGATGACTTTACGTGCCGTGCGTAGCGATGTAACTCGTTAAAATCGTGGTGACTGACGCAATGTGTGTACGTACAGTAGACCTTGAGCCACTATTACACCGGCTGTTTATGTCGTTATGCAATCGAGACGGCTTAGTCTACGCGTGTGGAGTTTAACGGAGTAAATAATGCTTTTCACCCGTTACCCCCACACTCGTAAATTCGCATCGGCATTTAAACTTCTTACACTTGCGAGTTGCACTTTCACGGAATTCTTTTGCAAGATTGACAAGAATTAATAAGGTGTGCAATGAGAAGTCACGCCTCGTCGCGCATAATATCGTTATCTTGGTTTTACGAATATGCCGATTACATTCGTTGATGTTAATAATAATTCTATTAAAAACGATTTATTATAAATCGAAATAGTAATTATATTAAAAAAATATAATTTACATTGAAATTATAATTATATACATATATATGCACAGCATGCAATATTTATTGACATATATAAATTGATATCAGCGAAATACTATTGGTAATTCTCAACGAAACTCACACATTTAAACATTTATGCTCCTAGATATTTTTAAAAATTAAAATATTGAAAAAATTATCTTGTATATATACACTTTTATACAATTGTTACGTAACGTTTATAATTGCAATGAATGAAAGAAACACTATCGTATAACTTGCATAATTAAAACATAATATCTAATAGTTTCAGGATATTTTACATAAGGAACATTAACCACCTTTTATAAAAAAAGCGTAACGATTTTTTCAGTAAAAATTTACATAATAATTATGTAAAAAGGGAATGTAAGAAGATTCTGGTGGGATGATGATCGCGTAAAGCTTTATTCTCCGCGACATCATCTTCGAGATGCACGCCACCGTGCATCGCGCCACACCGGCGGTCGGTAGACGTTCATGGCTGGTAGTCTGTCGGTAGTCGATAGTCGGTAGGTAGGGAACTAGTGGCTGTGCGATGCTGATGAGATCTGGGGCCAGTCCTAGGGAGCCCTGCGAGATCGCTAATTTCGATCCAATTCACGCTCGAGTGACTACGCCCGTTTTTCCGATCTCTATCTTGGTTGATTTATCGCGTTCGACAGCTCGGTATGCGATCGGCGTTTTTCTCTTTCTCTCTCTCTCTCTCTCTCTCTCTCTCTCTCTCTCTCTCTCTCTCTCTCTCTCTCTTCCTTCTTCCTTTTTTCCTTTTTCTTTTTGCCTTCGTGCATAGCCTCCGAGAGTCGGAGACGACGACTTCAGTTTCGCTCTTCGAGATGATGACGTGAGCGTGTGCACGGGAACAAGAATCGCCGGGGCGCGCCTCGTATTTACATTCCGCGGCTGCACTTTCAGTTTTTCTTCTTGCAATCGCGATGCTCCCGCGTGCCTTGTCGCGATTTGTCAGCGACGAATTGCACCGTGTTTACTTAAAGTAAAGACGCGTACTCCAAAGGTTCAAGTATAAAGATGCATTCGAAGGACTATAATACCTGTTTTTTATTTTTCCAATACTTTACTTCTTTAATTTTCTTTAAGAAAAAGTCTCTTCCGCATTGCTTGCACTTAGAATCGTCGTTTTCTCTCTTCAACGTCTGAATAGATATTTATCTCATTTTAATTGTAAAATTTTTTGGACATTTTTTCAAAGAACATATAAACAGAACCTAAACATACATCACTTATGCCCGTTTTGACCAACGTAAGTTTAATTGTAATCTTGATTCAACTAAATCTTTTTCTAATTCTAAGAATTAGAAAACGATGAAGAATAAGGTGAACCGAGATATTAAAGTTAATCTACATTGATAGAAACGTGAATTTAGGGAAATATTTCTTCTCTCGGAGGGAAGGGTTTAATAAAGTATTACATCTCACACGAGTGTTTCGCTCCCAGGAATAAGTTTCGTTCATTGTAAAACATGAAAAATAAATGTACAGAAATATTTGCAGAACCCGCGGAGAGAAAAAAAAATATCTACTACTCAATTTTGTAAAGTTAGCACTCCATGTTTGAAAAAATGAAATTTTTTTTATTGCTTTAATCTAACAGTTCACCTTATAAATCTACGTTGAATCGCGTTTCCTCTCGATATCCACGATATTTGTCGCCGTCAACAGAAACCCGACAGTCTCGCGACATGCCAGTGCAAAACTACTTGACGTTTAGTGCGAATGTCTATCCGCCGGCCAAGGACGCACTTGTCGACGGCGGCGGCGGCGCGACGCGTAACACCTAGCGCGATAGAATTACGCGCCGCTAATGTGTGTCACGCGTACGTCGATTGCGTCACGTCAACCTCGTCGGGGCCGACCGACCCGTCTTCGTCGTCGCGGCAGCAATCCGTCCAGACCGAGATAATCGGTGTCAAGTGCCAAAGGAACGGAACGGTCCCGGAAATTGCGATTAATCGTACGGTCATTGTGCGTACAGACGTCCCGACGCGTAAATCAATCTTCGTCTTTTACGACAAACGGACATGGTTACGCTCTCTCGCAATTAAATTGCACTATTATTATAATATCGTTACATTTAGTCTCCGTATGCTCTTTCGGAAGTGCAATCTTCTGCAGATTATGCGATATGAAATGCTGTATGAATTTATTTTCATAAAAGAAAAATAAAGACTGGTCGAAGGAAAAAGGCTTACATCTATTATTTTTTATTCATTTCATTAAATTGATGTTCTTGAAGAGATATTGTGTTTAAAATATTTTTTTATAATTATATTTTTGTATTTATAATTTATATAAAAAAAAAACACACGTAATTTACGATATGCTTGTTTATGCTTGCTAAAGAACTTTTGTGTTACTAATTTTCCGTTAAAAAATCTGAAAATATCGATTTAACTCTAAAATTGCATCTAATTTATAAAAGAAAACACACACATACACAAGTTCTGTCCGAAGATTAGATTTGTCTCTGAAAAATCTTCAGTGATAGTATACAAAAGACATATTTCCGAGAAAAATGTCATTCTGTCTAGACCTTTTTTAGGGTCTGCGCGACGTCATCGCAAGACGTGATGTATCGTTTCCCGTACGGAGAACAGTAGAAAAACAAGTTGGATGTCCAGTCGCATACGACCTTACATTCGTTTTAACAAAAATGTATCATATGTTGACATACACATCGTGCTGAAATTGCTAAAATTGCATTTCAATAGAAACAACGTATTAAGTATATTTGCTGTTGCTAATAGCGAACCGATCTATACATCTGCGAAAGATAAGTTAGGATGCACGTGCGCCTGAACGCGTATAGTTAAACCGGACTAGTCTTCGCCTAGACACTCGACAGACTCGCGCACTCTGCACAATAGTAGGAAGCGCTAAAAATAATTCACCCCGGCTCCACCGCGTTCTGGCCTTGGCCAGCTTCGGTCCTCGCAACCTGACCGGCACTCTCCACGAACCTCCTCCTCCGCCTCCTCTTCCCCTCTCCACCTACGCATTCCCGCACGTGGACAGCCGCTCTGCGTGGGTGTGGATCGTTTTTTAGCCTTCCTCGCCGCGGCGGATTGATTAAAAGTTTGCCCCTTTCTTTCACCGCCTCGCCCATTCTCTTGCCACGGTCTCTACTTTACTCTTTACTTGGCAGGGAAACGAAAACTGAAAGAAATTCAGCTTTAGCTGGATTCCGCGCGTATCGCTTCTAGGATGACTAAAAATATAACGAATATGTCGCACTTTAAATTGTTTTCTGCATTAAACATAAACAAATAGATTTTATATTTGAGGAATTTAATGTTCACATTCATGTTTTTTTACTCTTTAAATTTTTTCGAGCGGAATTTTACTCTAAAGAGTGAGAATTAAACCAGTCTTGTGTGAAAAAGGATGGCTCAATTTTTAACTTTTAGAAGTGAGATTTCATTCTTCAGAATGATATTCCTAAGAGGAATGCTTTTAGAGAGTGCGTATTAATGAAAGCCCATTAAAGCTTACAATGTTAGCAACTGTGGCTATATAAAATGCTATAAAAAGTATGTAAACATATATTTTATGTAGACCTGAATTAAAACAGTCGTTACTTAAAAGAAAGAATTTTCACAATTGCAGAAAATGAAACGAAATATAAATTATACAAGGCATATTCGCCATACCAGTAATTAACTCTGGAATGCTACTAATTTTTTTCTTACATTAACACTACTCTGAGTGAAATTCACGTTCTGCATAATTAAGAATTTTTTTTCACTTCTTAATTCTACTTTATATAGATTCTAACGTAGATTAGAATAATTAAACTAAAATTATTTTTTAATATAAAAAATGGACTCGAATGTTAAACAATTTTGACTAAACTATTATACTAAACTTACAAAAAATGCATGACTATGAGTGAAAATTTACCTCCGATACTCCGATTTTGTGATTCTCAACGACAGTTCGGTATCACGTTGCCATTGCATAGATATTATATACAGGGAATGGAAGTAACTCGTTACTTGTAACGAAGTTACAGTTACAAGTTACTTTTTTGGTAACTTTACTGGTAACTGCGTTACTTTCTTTTTTTGGTAACTGTAACGGTAACGAGTTACATTTTTTGGGTAACTGTAACGAAATTTACAGTTACTTTTGTCGTTACTTTGCACACGATTGAACACGGTTCGATTGGATACATGCTATTTATAACGCTTATCAATAAGACTTGAAAGCCCTTATAGACATTCGGCCGTTATGATTCAGTAATTATTTTACACTTCTATCTTCTATGTAATACATAGGACATACAAATATTTCAGTTTGCTGCATATTTTACAGGTTTTAGAATTACAAAATTGTGTTTAAAAAAAATTAAAAAATAAATTAAATAATAGTAAAATGAGAAGGGCTATGAACCCAAAAGCAAAACAGTTTAAAAGACGATGACAATAAGTGTCGAAACGTCGTTTGTTTTTATCTTTGTTTTGTTCTAATATATATTTATACATTTAATTACATTGTCATCGTCGTTCTTATCAGAAATAAACTGTTTCATTTTTGGCTCGTAACCCTTCTCATTTTACTTTTATTTAATTTATTATTTGAGCCATTCTACATTGTTTTTTTTTAAAATAAAACTATATATTTGTCAGTATTACATATAAAAAAAAAATGCAAAAGTACATTTTTAAATTGATTTTAAAAAAGTAACGGAAAAGTAACGAAAAGTTATTTTTCAAGTAACGGTAACTGTAACGAGTTACTTTTAAAAAGCGATAACTGTAACTGTAACTAGTTACATTTTTTACTCGGTAACGAGTAACTGTAACTAGTTACTTTTAAAAAGTAACTTTCCATTCCCTGATTATATATGATAAAACAGCTAGCAACGACAACGTACCGATATACCGAACTGTCATTAAGAACTTCAGAGAATCGGAAGATACAAAATTAAATATACTTGAATATATTTTTCTACAGCTGTTTCCGCGTTATTGCGTTAGAAATATCGCCATTGTGTAAAATTAATCAGAATTCCCGAAACTTGCAAGAATTTAATCAAATCGATATCTATGTAAATCATACTTAATGAAGAATAAGAAGCCGAGAAGTGTATCGTTGTGCAGTATTATGCCAACTTCGACGACCATAGATCGTCGTTGAAGAGCGATCATTAAAGATGTTTTAACGAGGAGTCGCGCAGACGGGACAATAGCGGCAGGAATCACGAGGGTCGCCATCTCCCCCCTCCCACCCCTCCCTCTTCTCCACATCTCTATTGGATGCATGCGAGTCTGTCCCGACTCTCCATCTGCGTGGGTCTCGCTCGGTGCATTCGTCACAGACTCTGGGAGGGAGACATTAAACTCTTTGCCGCGTGATTTAGTTGACAAAGTAGCGTAGTTACAGTCGTTCGCAGAGAGACGAGACCGGCTCTAACCTCTAAGCCTGCAATGCCGTCTTCGTGGTATCCTGCAAACACTACCGTGTCGAGAAACACGCGCGACCCCGCAGGCTATTTTAAACTAAAAAAGTCATTGTTTAAGCGTCTTTCGGAATCCGATATCCGTATTAGTGTTTAGTCTGGCGTCGCGTTTCGCCGGTATATAGCAGACACGCCGTGCTGACTCGTACTCCACGTGCCATTTTTTCTCGATTTTACTTCTCATATCTCTCTTGTCCGGGCGCGACCTGTCTCTTCGTCGTGCACCACCACCACGTCGAAAATTTTGCAATCAGGCATTAATTAAACACTCTTGTGATTGGCACTCTTCGTTGGACGGAAATACCCGCTGCTGTTATTCGCTCCTTTGAGAGAGAAACATCAATCTTGTTCGCTTATATGTAATTCACAACATATTAGCGGTCTGGCGTTTTTATCCGCGAATAATTGATTTAAAATCTATTGTAGAAGCTGTCATTAAATTATAAAAACGATAGAGAATGCGAATTATAGGAAATCTTATAAAATATGACGAAAAATTTATGATTGTAATATCACATGAATTCTTGAATCATCATTATGTGAATTTTCCACGAATTACTTTCATGAATCAACGTACATTTTCGACGTCAAAAGAAACCTATATGAGTAAGTGCTTTCCATTTAATGACACAAACATCGTCCTATCTTTCTTAACATTGCAGAGGTAACAAAGATAGAACGACACTCGTGTCGATTTGTATCACCAAATGGAGAGCACTCAGTGTTTCGTACTTCAGTTTACTGCGAAGATAATGAGCAGTGAGATCGGCGTAGTCTACTTCGCAGTCCCTAACTCGTAGATCACGACGGTGGCGTATATTGTCTCTCCCTCTTGCATCCATGCCTATTATCCGATTCTATTTTCCAATCTATCCTCGTACGAGGCGCACCTTGTCTCGTCCAAGCTGCCGCTAGTCTTCTTCTCCAAGTGAATGCAGAGCGATGCGCTCTTTGTCTCGCGGCACTTCAAATAGGCGGCACTCGAGACTCGGCACAAAGAGCGGCGAACCCGTATGACGGTGATAACAGAGAGAGAGAGAGAGAGCAAGAAAGCTCAAGATAAGACCGAGGACCCTCACAACCGTGCTGTTCTACGTCGGTTCATTCCCCAAGGGAATACACACACACGGTACGTTGTCGATATCTCGTGTGTTCACTTAATCGAAATCATCATGCCCCATCACAATGAGATTTTTTTATCATTCTAATATTACATAAAGCTTTCAGAGAATTTCATCCATTCTTCGACATTACGTATCATTCCTGTCGAAACATTGATTTCGATAATATTTTCCAGAAATAATCGCAAGTACGAATAAAAAAATATTAATACATGCACATTTTCATCGAGCAATTATTTGTGGCTCCTCTTTTCAACATCCTTAGTCCAAACAATCGCAAACTCGTTGTTTCTATCGCGATGCACGCGATACTCATGGATGCGCTCGGTGAAGCCGCGGAGTGCATACGCTGCGCGCACAAGCATCGTGCGCTCGTAGCGAGCAGGAAGGACAGAGAGGGAGAGTTGTTCAAACGAGGGGCCCGCAGCGCCTGGGTTCTGGGCCTCGTCGCGTGTTTTTGCCCCCCGTCTGGCCCCCACCGCGGCTCATCGTTTTTTGTCTGGTGCACCGCATGCTCTGCACAGTTCACCTCGCCTCCTCCTCACCTCGGTCGACGTACCACCTCCTTCTCTCTCTCTCTCTCTCTCTCTCTCTCTCTCTCTCTCTCTCTCTCTCTCTCTGTCAATCTCTCGTCATGCCCTCTCGCTCACAATCAGGGCCGGTGTGAGTGTAGACATTCTCATGACGCTTCGTTTGCAAAGCGTCGATGCTGAATATTTTCGATAGTATATCTTATCTTCAATGTAGGAAACGCATAAAGCATTTCTTTTGTAGAATATAAATTGCAAAAAATATGTATACTCTCTAAAATGTTTGGAGTAGAATTTAACTCTAAAGAGTGAAATCTTATTCTTCAAAACTAACAATTGAGCAACTCTTTTTCATCGAGAGTTTTTATATTACAATTAAGATACAGGCGTTTAAAATTTTATCTAGACAAAAGAATACGATAGAAAATTAATTATTTGAATTTTTTTTTGAGTTTATAAGTTTTTCTCTAAATCCCAAGTCAGTAAATGTTTTCTGGAATTTTTTCTTCTTTTCGAGAAGAATCTAATATAAATTTGACTATAAGGATATCGAAACATGAAGAATATCAAAACTATATATTGTTTAATTACTTTTTATTTTGGAATTGCACGAATTATAATAGGTGTATAGTAATTTTTCTAAAAAAAAAAAAAAAAGCTTCAGTGTCGTTACCAAAATAATTTGACAGCAATTGTCTCGCACAAGAGAACGAAAGATGCTTTGTCTTATTTTTGGAAATCTCTTGTTCAAAATTAAATCACCGATTTGACGAACGTTCGCGCCGTCCCTGTTCTCAATCTCATCGTCATCGGTCCTTCGCCGCGCCGCATCCGGGCGGTATCTCCCCGAGCCGAGACACGCGCATGGACACGCGTGTCCCTGCCGCGCGGTAGAGAAGGAGAACAAGGAAGCGATGGAGGCCGTCGGACGAAGCGGAGACCCACCAAGCTGTTCCGCAGTCGCTATAGCGAGAGGTGATTGTCGGGGGAGAAGTACGCGGGGGGAAGGAAGATGCGGTCGTTCGATCTCGGTGCACCTGCCGGCGTTGACGTTCGCGATGCCGAACGGCGATTCGCGATCGGACTCGTACGATGTTCAAAAGGGATCTCAGGATCGCGATGGAAATCCTTTTCACAAGTCTACCAATCTTGTGTAAATTCTCGTTATTTCTTAAATCCACTGATTTTGATTAATCATTTAAATAGCATGTGTAAACATTGTAGATATCTAATAATAAATAAGAATTAATATAAGAATTTTAATTAAAGTGCATCGCAGTCTTTCAACGATCGAATCAATCGTTTAACCAACATAGACTTTGTTTTAAATTAAATATTGAAAGATTAAAAAAATTATTTGCCACTAAAATTATTTTATGTACGATCAAATTTTTATTTCAAAAAAATAAATGTTTGGTAATCGATGAATTAATTAATTTCAGTAATGTCACTGAATTCATATGATTTGTTAAAATATTGAATGATTTGAATCTTGTTATGAAAAATTGTTCTTAAAAGAAATTGTTGCATCATACCAGAGGAAAATAAAATTCTATCACTTTTATTTAATATCTCATTCAGAGTCCAATTCAAATATATCGTGTAATCGATACTAATTATTGATCAATTAACCTCTCTAGATAAATTTATTACCATGTGCTGTAATATATATGTACGTTTCACGATTTATATCTAATTGCGTTCTAATGAAATAATATAACATGATGGCTTTTGCACGATGTTCTTCATACACTTCACGAAGTGCATCTTTACTAGAGCAAGATTACGCTCTCGAGTCCTTGGTACTAGTAAAATTGCGGAAAATGATTTGTGTGCCGACTCGACGAACTGTACGTAGAGCATTACTCGCGTTTAAGTTCTAACAAGATAGTCTCGACTCCACGCATGATTCAAGGAGACAGATGACATCTTTATGCTTTTATATAGTTCATTTCTAAAAATTTCTCTATTTTACTTGCATTCCCATTTAACATATACCATTCTCATTTGCTGCATAGTGCATATTATTAATTATTTTATTACTATATCGATTAATATGTATGTACATAATTAAAATACGTCGCATGGATTATACGAAAAGGATGAACTGATATTTTTAATTGATGAAGTTTTAAATTAATCATAAGATATACATTCTATATTTTAATTACAATTTAAAACTCTTCATTTAGTTTTACATATTTATACCATTTAAAAAATGTTCATGAAATAATACGACGCAAAAAAAATGTAAATAAATCTTTGAAAGATCATATGCGTTCAGTATCGGTGTGATAAAAACTCACCGATATTTGTTCATCACATCCTTTGAATAATTCATTTTCACATTAACGATAGTCTTATCTTTCCGCTTGGTGACAAAAAATCGCGATGTAGTTGCAACACGTATAACAGATAAATGCAAAAGATTTACATACAAGTTTCCGATCTGAAATTATTGACCAATCGCGGTATCCGATTTCCGGTTGCAGTGGGTGCGAGCGGCTACATCGTCTCAGCGGCGCTCGTGCTGATAGTCGGAGCACTGGTGGGTGTCCTGGCGACGATATCGCGTCATCTTCATCATCGTCGGCTGTTGGTGCACGAGCCGGTTCCTCCCGGCTCTTCCTCCGCTTCTGCTTCGATTCTCCATCACCATCATCGGCATCATCATCATCGTCACCGTCATCGTCGTGAGGAGCCACCGCCGCCGCCGTTACAGCGTTGTCTTCTACTACAAGATCATTATCGTTATCCTGATACACCCGTGAGTACTATCTGATCATCGAGAGCACTTTGGGAAATTACATTTTTTTTTTACGAAGAATATAGAACAACTTGATTTTAATGTCGAATATATTACATCGCGACATTGATACGGACATTGAAGGGATGAAAGATGATACGATTAAAAGACATTTGTTTCTATACGCGCGTGTTGTTGAAATATCTAATATTAGGGAACACACACATTAAGACAAATTTATTATGCTATAACCAAGAGAATTAGCAATACATGCATTGCGTCACTGATGAATTTATATGCGGATTATCACATATATCTCGAAGCTGTTCGAAATAAAACCTTCCGCACACTTCCGCATATTCGTTGAAACTGTATACGTCGTACTAATTTTAGCAGACTTGACCGAGTTCGTCGAATAGCTTCTTTACAAATAACGGCTCGAACGAGTCGCGACAAACGTCGTTGCTCGCATTCTCCCCGGAACAATTCTCTCTTTCTCATTATTTTCTGTCGCATTTCTCTGAACAATCACCGGTCTCATTATACATTCCTGATATCGCGCGTCACGTATCGAATCCAAAAGACGCACACGCTATCGTCAGCGTTTTTTTCTCCTTTCTCGTCGTCAGGCAATAGACAGTTACGCGGAGGTCAGAATGGAAGGGGGAAGCGCGATTTCCTATCCAGCGGAGGTGGTTATCGCGACGTTGTCGACCTTCAGCGAGATTATTATACGATTCGTGGAATGTCGAAGGCTATCTAGGAAAAAGCTTTTGATATCTAATCTCGGCAGCCGGCCGGCCTCATCACAGCTACATCTACCCAACGCGTGCGTCTTTTTTTTCAATTTTTTCTCTCTAGAAAAATGGACCACGCTCGTGACCGCCCATAACTTCTCGCGTTCGTCCATTTTTTCTTCTGTTTCTATGTCTCGATTCAATTATTTCAAACGCGCGATAACGTGCGACAACCAAGTATGTGTCTAGGACGAGCATGATTCATAAGATTCCATCTGTAATCGATGTATGCTATTGCAATGGAATGTAAAAACGTGCCAGTGATTGTTTACGTAAAAAAAGATCACGTGACTATTCTCTTGGGTTAATGACCAATTTTTCTTTCACGAACGCATTTGAATAACAATTTTCCTGCGGGTAATTCGCATAAGCAGCGTATAACGCGTAAGTAAGTTTCACTTGACGTCTCTCGATGATGGCGAGAAGTACCGAATCGATCGGTGCGGCGCGGCGGAGCCCTTTCCTTGGCGAAGCCTCGAGGGTACGAGGATGTCGACGGTGTGTCCACCGCGCGCTTCGGTTTCCATCGGCATCGGGCGATGGGGAACTTAATTTGGAAGTTACCGGTCCCGTGATTACGTCGAGGAGAGTCGGCGGAAGTTCCATCCTCTCCTTCTCGCCGGCGAGACGTTGCGATGCGTTTCGTACAGCCGTCACGCCTGCCTCCTTTCCGCCGCCACCGCGACGCGGGCGGACCATTGTTATTCTAGATTGCATCGCAAATTAGATTACGGCGTACTACGGGTCCGCCCTTATTCCCGCGCGCGCCGACGCCGACGCCGACGACGACGCTGCTCTACGCTCTTTGGCGGAGGCCGAGAGGATGCGGCTTCCTTTGCTCCTCTCGGTCGCGCGTATCTTCTCGTCCTTATCTCGCCTCCGATCCGTGCCAGATTGCGGCACACACGAGCCGCCCGCGCTGTCGCCTTCCTCGCGTGCAATACAGATGCTTCCCGAGCAACGACGCGACTTAGGAATGCAATGTCGAAAATTACCCAAAGAGTATAAAAATGCAAATAGGGCGTAGAGCCAATTTTATCTAACACATTAATTTAATTCATATGATGATACAATAAAACAAAATCAAACAAATTTCGACATCAATCGTGTCATTTTCAATGATACAGCAATATATCTACATAAAAGTTAAACTGTCGTTACATAAATTCATAATACTAAAATTCGAGAATCTGTATATAAACTTAGACTTCATATCTGTTATTCCATCTTTGATCCTTGTCAAAAATAAAAATCAAAATAAATCCATATGTAAAAGTCATTCTGCGTCAATTTAATGTAAAACATGTAAGGTTTAAAACGGATAAGATACCTTGCAACTATCAAGCACACGTATCAAATTTTACCCAAAGAGATTCTTTCTTTCTAATAACTGTGGCTGTTGAAAATTTTTAACTGAATAATTCACTGCCTTTTAAATCTGAATCAGTGGATATATTCACTGATTTTCCTGTGGCATACTTTCATTATCAGTGAAATTCAACTGAAAAAGAAAAAAATGTTTGAATTATGTATTAGAAATACCTATATTTCCACATTATATCAATTCCAATATCATATACATTGAATTTATACAGTAAAACAAGGTTAACTAGGTTAGGGATTCCACGTTTCATTGATTTTCTAGTTAAGTTTCACTGTAAATTTATTGAATGCCAGTGGCATAATTGGGATCGATGTCAATTATTATCCACTGATTCAGATTTACACAGTACAATATGTATATTTTTGTGTATAATAAGGCAGTGTCGCACGCTTGGCTTAGCGCCGAGACACTACCGTGATAATTCTTTAAATGTGATATATGTAAAAATCGATCGATATAAGAAGTAAATTAATATTTACTAAATCGTAACGCTTTCCTGCTTTTCTTTTTTTAAATTAAAGCTCTTCTTCTGTAATTCTTAACAACAGCATCAATATACTGTAGCGTAGGTATGCATAATGCATAAAAAGTGATAAAAAAGCTGCGCAACAACAATATAACAATACAATACTGATACTATCGTTAAGAATTAAAGAATAAGGACATTAAAATGTAGCAACAGATATTCAACTTGTCAAGATTTTACTATGACAAAAATAATGATCAAATTTTCTAAATTCATAATAGTAAAATTTCCAAAATTAATTATAAAACGTTGTTATATTTTAACGCAATTTTATTTAGATTGCTCTCGAACTTTTTGCTCCAATTTCATTACTACGTCGAATATATCACTTACTTAAATTATTTTACCTACTCGGAATAGTAGCAACTAATATAGTGGATCAATATCGTTCGGTAATAACAACGGTGATCAAATTAACTTGTCAAATTTTATTAAAGAAAGTTTAAAAGCATTATCTTAATTGATATCTTTTTGGCGCTCTTTCGAAGTGCGGACTTGTTTGACCTTCCGGCCGACCTTCCCGTTCCAAGATAGTGAAGCTGTTGACTGTAGATAGCCGACTGTAGAAGAGAGAAGAGATTAGTCGGGTTAGGAGTAAATATTATGTCTAGCATTTTGCTGCGGTACTCTGCGGTTACTCCTTCGCAGACTGCTATTGTTTTTTTTCGTTTTATCTTGCACTCTTTTCTTTGCAGAAAAAATGTCGCGAAGAGGTTGATAAAACATTTCAAATTGATTTTTTCCTTCTTTTAGATGCTATTCATAATGCTTATAATATATTCATAATGGTTTGTGAAACGTGTTTCCTGTTTATAACTATCTCGATTCTGTCTAGTTATTTCAACATGGCATCATTTATTTTCTGCACAACTAGAAATTACAGAGAAATTAGGAAAATGTCAAGAAAATTGAAAACACAAAAAGCAGGAAAAAATCAGAGAATTTTGGAAAATTTTGCAGAAAATTAAAACTCTTGGCTTTCTTTAAAGAAATTTAATACGCGTGGTTTTACTAAAAGTGAGCGAAGAAATCGAGATTAATTGAACGGATAAAAGAATTGAACGGCACTCTGGCATTTTCCATTATACGGCTGCGCTTCGCTTGGTCCTGTGGAAAATACCGACGTTTCGCAACCATATACGACGACATCGGATAGTGGTGTTTATCCACCGTCGCGTCGTCGCCGATGGCGTCGTGGGGGCATCGCGGAAAGAGGATGCAACCTAACCACTGCGACGCCAACGAGATGCGACGCGACGCGTCGCGTCGCGGCGCGACCCGACCCGACCCGACGCGACGGTGCGCGACGGACGTTACGCGTTCGCTATGCGAGTCGCTATGTAAACCCCGCAGACCGGCACCGGGGCTTCCCCCGGTAACGTTAAGCTCGCGCTCGCGAGCGGGGAAGCAATGACCTGATTTGCAATTTATTACGTTTGGGCGTCGTCCAAGTATGGCGCATTGGCGCCGCTGTCAAATCGGCGCGCGGCTGCCGATCGACGCGCACAACACTGCGAACGCTCCCACGTAAAAAAAAAAGAAAGAAAAAAACAGAAACAGAACGAGCTTGTATAAAAAAAAAAGAAAAGAGTCAACACGCGTACCAACTGGCGGGAAAAACAACCGGGAGAGACAAGTAAGCAAACAGAGCCGCGTATGTTCCACGTAAACGGTACGCCCCGAATTCCGACATGGGCCGCAAAATCGCGAATCGAGATTCCTGGTCATGTTTCCCTCCGTAGTGTAACGTGTCGGTGAAGTAAACACGTCAAGCATGACACATGTCGTGACAAATCGTTTGGTTGAAATGTTTCGATCCGTGACCGTTGGAATTACTTGTTCACGCCGATTGATTTCTTGGCTCGTATTCAGAACTACGAAATCATTATCGCAGTTAGATTGCTCGAGATCTCTTTTAGTCTCCGATTATTGCTCTTCTACACACATTTTTATGTAAAACATGTTTATCATTTCATGAAAATAATTAAAAGGTTCTTGTTATGAGAAATCAGCGATAATAGTTTGCTATCAAATAGTTTCTGCTGGGACAGAAAAATCGTTTAAATTCTACAAACAAGTGAGAATGAGATCAACGAGCTTGAAATGCCGACGTATAAACTATAACGTTGTCCAGACGTGCTAAGTGGCATTTGTACAGTACCTACTTTCTGCAGCAATCAGTTACATGCTATTGATATTTTGGGAACGGATGGCGTTTCGTGAGCGGCACCCATATGTCATGGGGATTTGTAGCTCGCGGGTGGAACTAGAATATATGCCCGATGACGTAACGACGACCGCCCGCCAGTGACGCAACGTCACTCGTGATAGCGCGACGAAGGCCATGATATGCTACCAGGCCGTGCCACACGTGTTTCTATTACCTTTTCCGGGAAATAACGATGTCTAGACTCAAGTGTGAATCATCGTCCGCCGATGCAAACACAGTTGCAGTAGATAGTTAAGATAAATCGTGACAATGATGAGACCATAAAGTGCCGTAGTCCGATTATTAAAAACGCAGACGCTATGACATTCTTAAGAGTGACTCTTTGATTTGTTCTGAGAACAAAGAAAGATACAATTCTCTAAGCTGAGGTCAGGATGACTTTGCAGCTTCTTCAGTCAGAGCAGTTTTTGTTTTACTGCAATTATTTAAAGAGTCTGCAGACTTTATTGTACTTTTTTACTTGAACTGGAAATTGTAAATATCAACGCTCGCTCTGATCGAATGTGATATTCTTCGCTTATATTTTTTCATCTATAAATAAACAGAGGAACAAGTTTCTTGTCATTATTTTACTCTTTTGTATTTTGATTAGATGAAAAATGAGCAAAACGGAGAATTGGGTCGGACCTACTTTCCTAGATACATTCTGAAAAAAAACTACATTTAGAGGATCAGAATGATTCTCTCTCTTAATTCATCTTAAAGTCTAGCAAGTAAATCTAGAGTAACATGTCACGTAGATTATTCGAATCTTATTTCACGAGTTACTAGGCAAATTACAAAAGACACTATTTTTTAGATACTATTTCTTTCATAGATCTCTCTCTCTCTTGTTATCAATGAAGCAAAATGTTAAGATATCACTCTAAATGTGACTTGTTAATACTGAATTATCCGGAAATGCTTTATTCTCTGAAGATCGCAGTATAGTTACAATGAAGGAGTTAATTGCTATTCCGAGATTTTGGGGCAAAACGAAGGGAATTCGGGCTGAAGCTACGCCAATGGTTGACGGCTACGCGCACGTGCTAACCGCGACATAACTACGCGAGCATCGTCATGTGCTGACGTCACAATCCATGGCACACACCGATACCGAAAGTGGTGTCGACTGCGTCTACGCGACGTCGAGTCGCGACGAAAGCACAAGGGCTGGCGTTTCGTGTGAAAAATCTAGGTCGGAGTCGGTAATAAAATAACATACATCTTCATCTTATTGCGTGACACAGACGTCTACATTTCTTTCACTTTTTCGCTAAGCGTCAAAAAACATATAACTGTTTCTAGTCTTGTTTACATATAATGAAACAAAAGAGAAGAAAATTTCTCTCTAGCTTTTATAGTTTTTTTTTTTAATCTACAGAACAAGTTATAAATTTTTTCAAACTCGTTCGGCTAAAAAAGAAAAGAGATCTGCTAAACGTATAAAAAGAAATCTGAAACAGAAAAATATTTCGATAATATCGTAACCCGGAGCTACTTCGTTTCGTGACATAACAACTTTTTTTTTATTTGTTTACGCATACATCTGTTTGTGCCAGCAATTTAATATGTCAACGTGTTACACGATTAAAAAAGAGAAATGCCGTCTCGCCGAGTCATCTGCGTTACAATGTGTCTCCGTTTAACGGTAAACGTTCATCGCGACATCACACAAATATTTACACTTGTGTCGCAAGAAAGAACGCGCATTGCAACGATGAAATGAGCCAGCGATATTTTACTTCCCACTCGATCAGAAATAAACCTTACGAGTGACATTAATTCCAACAGCTCGAAAATAATTCCGACATAACAGAAATTCTCAAAATTGTGGAAAATCGAGAATTGAGGAAACAATAATTGTTCTCCTTTTTTTTTCCTGTCTCCTTTCCTTAGTAGCGATAGCCGCGCCAGAATCTCTCGTAAAATATTCCACATACCTAACGAATTCTTTTCAATTATCTCCCATGTAACACCCCTTGCTACATTGGCCGATATATTGACTACCCTCCGTCGCCGGTACGGGTGGCAACCCGATTTCCCTATCGACTTTCCCGTTCTCTCGTGGCGGCGACCCTGACCCAACGACGCGCCCGTCCTCCATGGGCGAGCCAAACATCCAACCAACCACCAACCGCCCTTCGAATCGACCACCCGACGAGCCTACGACGGGCGTGCGCTCACGACGACGTTGATTTTGATCGGTCTCGAGGCTGTGTTCGCAGGTAACCCTCGGATACGACCTACTTTTCTCTCACGCTATATATGTATAGCGACGCGCCGCGAAGGGTGGCGAGCGTTACGTAGAGGTCGTCTGCCAGGGGTGTGTTGCCGTCTTGCAGTATTAATAACTTACAATTAGTAAAAGAGTGAAACATTAATTTTCCAACTGAATATTCAATTTATAATGTATCTTTAAGTAAACAAAAGACAATAAGAGTACAACTCAGATCGCAAACGCGCAATAAATTTTAATAAATTGTAAATTTTTAAATTAATACATAGTACATTCTAAATAAAATTTTGGTATAAAATCTTTCTTCACTTTGCAGTCAGCGAACATAATAAGATATTCGAATAATTAATCACATGCCTCGTAAAAAACGGTTAGTCACTCCTGAATTGCATGATTCAAAGTGAAATCTGTATCTTTAACTAATAATATAATATTTTTCAGAAATTTAGAATAAACTAACGTAAGCCAACACAGCATATTCGTGTGTAAAATATATGTGAATAAATAAAGTACAATTAATTTTATATATTAATAAAAAGTATAATTAATTTTGACCCTGTTTTTGGGTCACATTATAATATTTTTATCTCTTTCCTCTTTAATATCGTTAGACATTTTGTATAATATATTGAATTTTAAGCGAAATCATTACTATATACATTTGCGACGATAAAATATGATTATCAAATAATTTATGCGAGCATGTACGTATTTATGTATTTATCATCTTTTTATGCCTCTTATATATCAAGATAATGATATAAATTTGATATATATTTGTCAGCCAATTTAAAGATAAATCGTGAGTAATTAACTCTCGCATACGGAAATATCAATCGTTGAGATTTTATCGTACAATTTACATTGCATTTGCATAAATCATAACTAAAAGTCTTCCAATTATCTAATTATAATACATGAGTACTTATTTTCTTGCAAATTATCTATTGCTTTGTTAACAATTAATCATTACTTCACGAAAAGTATTTCTCTCAGACATTACATATTTCCGATGAAATATTTTTGATAATACTGATTAAGTCTCAAGTATTAAAATGATTCAGAAAGTGAACGATGATGGTCGCGGGTTATCGTCGTTATCGATTCTTCTGTAAACAGTAACCGTACATTTTTACTCTTGTAGAATTAATTTGAATCTTTGCATTCGAATCTTTGCAAGTCGTGGCTTGCGAAGCGAGAGACGAGACTAGCCGTGAGAAACGCAGGATAGGCCACGGACCGCAAGCCACGTCTGCGGTCTTTCCGGCAGCGACTACTCTCTGGCTACTTTTCAGATTCGCCCGTTTCCTCTTTGTTTTCTCTCTCTATCTCTCTCTCTCACACACACACACACACACACACACACACACACACACATTGTTCTGGGCCCGCACCCGCCGCATTTATCGATCGTTTCATGTCGGAGTTCCGGGCAACGAATTAAGCTGCCGACTATGAAAATGAGCAATCAACAGCGCTCTGTAAAAGGCGATTACAGTAGAGCTACAAAGTAAAAATTCGATCGCGCACAGTAAAACATGGCTGGAGGTAAAGTTCATTTCTTTAATTTGCATATATTTGAAATTTTCTATAAACTGCTACGTTCTTTTGGTGTAAACATGTAAAATTGCTTGGTAATTTTAATGCAACAAAACAATAATTATAAATTGAAGTAAAGAAGTTAAAAATACAAGTTAAGAAAGTATAATAGAATTGTAGATTGAGTTATATAAAAACGTTTTAACTGTATAATATCAGCTAATACTAGCAAAAGAAATTGGTGAATACTTTTATAACTGTAAAAAATCAAATAAGTAATTTGGTTTATATACAATGGCTTATATACTGCAATAACACAATACATTTTACTGTATTGTAATTTTAGATAAATAACTTTTAAACGAATGAATTTCGAGGATTCAAATGAACTTTTGGATGAATATTCATTAGAATTTTATTAATATATACGAAGATACAATTTAATTTGCAATTGCTACTTTCTCGCATAAATTTATAAATAAGTACTACAAAATGTTTTATACATAAAAAGTTAAGGTAAACAAAAAATTAAATAACTTTTAAATCAATAAGTGAGGTGGGGAAAAGAATTTTTTACAAATACTTGAACATAATAACAACAAACCATAAAATTTTTATATTTTTGAAACGTGACTCGTACATTTTTACGTATTGTACTATGGTTACTGCATTTTTAAGTGAATTGTTAGGATACACTTAACACACTTAGTAAATTAAATTATCTTTACTTAAATTTCGCATACATAAGTGAATAAATTTGGAATAAATTTTGCATCTCCGGTACTTGAGGAAATACACGCTGTAGTTGTCATTATCTACCGTCCTAACGCATAATAAATTCAGGACTGCGAAATAGCAACACGTTCAGAATCGGGTATAGCGAACGGGAGATAAATCTCTAAGAGACCGTATTTCGAGAAAACCTCTTAATTCTGAGATGAACGACGCGACTGTTTATCAACAAGGAGGGTCGGTTCAGCGACCGGTCTCGTTTCCGACGAGACATAAAAGTAGCTGCATGCGGTGGTAGCTGCGTGTATGCGCACATTCGCACGCGTGTACATCATCCTGCTGCGGTCAGCTGCTCTTGCGCGCGTTTGGCACGCGACGGGATGGGCCTTTGCTATCTAGCATTCTCACATACTAGAAGTTACGTTTGGTATTTTACGGTATAATTGAACGCTAATTGTTATTTGGTCTTATAGTTTCTATTTAATCTGAAATATATAACACACGGAAGAAATGTATACACGGTAAAAAAAATGACTAAATTTATTACCGTTTTTCTCTCAGAATAGAACATTAATATTAATATCGCTTGAATGTTTCCGACATCTGTTTGCGACATCACAATTAAAGTCTAATCTCTTTTTTCCTTCCATGATTTCTCGAAAGAGACATGTAATGACAAGCTGGAAATGTATATTACTTTATTAATAGCAATATTAATTTTCCGCTAACGTATACGGGTAATAAATTTGGGATTAGATAATAAATTAGCAATTAATTAGCATCTAAATATGCTATAAATTTCAACTTAATTCCTAATGGCAGACATATCAAGTTAACGGGAATTCCTGAACAGTAGCCTCGAATTACAGCGATGAAAAATTACTCTTTAGATAGAATTATTGTACATCACGGATCTCTTACTTATGCGCGGATCCAAGAAAATCTGATTCCGCGTGTATATCTTCTCGAAGCACACACGAAGCAACGATGCGATCGCACTTTTCCGACCGTCGTCGGCCGTCGCGCGGCTTAACGAGGTCGATTAACATAATGAAAACATTTGCATTCATTATACGGCGGTATAATGCATGGTAACCCTGACGAACGTTTGCCTTAATTGGCCTTGCCTCCGTAAGATCCGCGCGATGCCGTCGTTAATAACGCTGAATCTCGGTTGTTGCGTTTCTGGAACGACAAAGTAAACCTTCTACGTACGTCCTCGTTACTACGTTGTTGATAATGTAAATCCTTGTTAGAGTGGCTGTAATAGAGAGATCTTTCACATCGATACCAATTGTCTATACGTCTCAGGACGCTATTACGTTATACGGATAATTCTTTAATGAACGAACGTTGCTAAACGTTCTGATGCTGCGAATAGTAAACAACGAACGGCGGATGACTCGTTCTCGTCGAAAATAGCGAATCCGCTTGAAAACAGGAGGAATTCGAATAGGACGGCGGGAAGGACATTGCAGCGAGTTAAAAAGACGACGAAGACGACGACGGGGGACGAGAGACTGGTTAGAATTGATGCGGACGAGACGACACTTCTCGCCATTCGCCGTCGTCTTACACAGCGGCGCCCACGACCGTGACTTCTTTTATGGAGCGGGCCCCAAACAGCCTCGTCCCAGTCCCCCGGCGAGGCCGCGACCCGAAAGCCACAGTAACCGGGTCTTAACCTCGGCCTCCCTGTTGTTGTTCTCGCTGGCCTCTTCGACATCAAAACGTTCGTCGATGTGTCGTCGTGGTCGTCTTGGTAGTCATCATCCTCGCCGTCTTCGTCCTCGTCGTCGTCGTCGTCGTCGTCGTCGTCACTCGGCAAGGCAAGCGAACATAGTAAACAGGACGAGTTAGGAATTTGCATACAAGGCCCGAAACAGTCTCGTAGGACGACCTGTCGCGTTCTTGTTCCAACCACCGCCGGACGAGTTCGGCAGGAATTCTCGTTAACCGCAGGAATACCGGACCTTTATTTATACAGACGTGCCTTTAGTCATTCTTGCAAGGGAAATATTTTTAGTGGAGGAAAATATATAGCTCTCTGCATCAGACAATTTTATGATTTATCGCTGTTGTACCATGTAAGGTGCTCCACTTTTCTCGTATTACTTTCTTTATGATTCTCGATTCTTCTACGAGATTGAAATCGATTTTTGCTTCGTAAAAACGTCGAGGCAAAGGGACTTATATCTGATTAGGTGAGAAAATAAATGAGATCATATTTTACGACTACTTTCGGATGGATTTTACTCTGGTAGAATTTAAAATTGAAGTTTGGTTATAAAACATACAGTGTTATAAAATTTCAATGATGTGATAAATAATGATTTTCTCGGATATTTTTGTAGAAGAAGGATCGATTTTGGAATAGTTAAATCGATCGTTAATAAAATAATGCGGCTCAAATGGTATATCTTACGTGTAATGAAATATATATCGCTGCAAAATGAATGCATGAGTTTAATAACAAAGTTAATATAGTAACGATTATTAGTTTGCTGATGATAAAGTTGTGAAATATGAATGACGAGACTTTCGAAATATTTCATGAGTCATCTGCATTTGCGAGTGTACAACGAGCACGACGTACGGAGAATACTGAAAAATATGAAAAATTCCATACATTTGTGAAAAGCTGCTCGTTAGAACGCGTATGATTTCCCTTGTGTTGTACTGAGGTAGTAACTCCCTCTCTGTCTCTCTCTAACATAATTGGATAGTATGAGGTTAATATCTACATATGTGTGAAAACTTTTAGGAGATAAGAAATTGTTTCGCATATTATATTTAATTGCAATTTTTTGATAGAAAAAACAATCTTAGGATGAAATTTTGATATTATTACATTATTACATTAATTTATATAAAATTGTATAACAGTATTCAGCAATTTCGTCTATAAGGTTTATTTGCTACATTTATGTCTGCTTTCGCACTGGACAGTCACCTCTGTACTATATTTGTACACATTTTATGTTATCGCACTTTATCACAGTAGACGACGTCAGAATCGCTTCGAAAAGCTGATAGCAAATATTCGTATCGATAGACGTTCTTAGTAGCGGTTCGTTCGTTCTACGTTCCATGACGTTTATCCAAAAATCTTGTAATCACGCGTGATGAGTTATATTCATTAGATAAAGGTGGTATCTACGTTATTACGCTTACGTGCGCTTCAACGTAGTAATAATATCCCGGTGTCGCGGTCGTGCGTTCGTCATCGCCATTGACTGCCGCGCACGACTCGTCCTTGGTGAGTCGATAAGAGCGATAAAACGCGCGGCGACCAGCTAGTCTAGACGATTACGCAATCCCCTGAAAAGGCATTGATTGACGTCCCTACGGAGCAGAAGCGAGGCGGAGCGGAGCAAAGTGCAGCGAGCGAGACGAGACAGGACGACCATATACGCGGCCACCCGTCGTCCCCGAGTCGTCATCGAGTTACATCGTCGTACCCGTTCGCTCGTAAACCGTCACGTATTCTGCAATAAGAAGAAAAGGGAGGGAACGGGCGGGCGCCACTCACGTGTGTCTATCGCTGTCTGTATACGCGTCTGGTGGTACGACCGAGACGGCGACAACCGCGCGAATTCCGCAAGGTGGAAGGAGCGAAATTCGCGGTGACTGGAAAAACCAGCAGGAACAAACGACAAAACCGCAAGCTATGAGCGTATGATTTGAAAAGGTGGAGAACAGCGGCCGACGCGTTTGTGACTAACAGTTGCAATGATGTTAAAAGCCATAGAACATTATCGTAGCATTATATTATAATCCATTGACGCGAACCATATGTCTGTTAAAAGACTAAATTGGGCTATCAGTCGATTACGCCGTACTACGGGTATTTTGAAGATCTGTAATGGACTCATTTAATAATGCAAAGCGCTGCTCTCCATATTCTCATGCCGCGTTTAGCGCTAAATGCGGCTGTCTGATCCTCTTCTCTCACGCTGACATTGAATGCAATCCTCGTATTAGACTTAATTAGACCGATAAATCCCAACACATCGGCTGAGTATATTTAGCATTAAATGAATGCATGAGCACGATATATGTGAGACATTGAATCTTCCCCCTATTGGATTTTAGATTGTAAACATTTTATTGTTATATACAGTACAAAAAATGTTTGTATACATAAATACTATTATATATCTTTCTGAAAAATTTATATAGATAAATTACGAAATAAAAGATATTTGCTACCTGCAGATGACAATTCCGGTTATATGCTGCTTTTACGCTGCACAAACGGAATTCTTTTTAAAAAATCTGTTCATTGCCGCTGCTAACTACCGACCCGTGAACAGTTACGATATAAGAGTTAAGAGATTAAACGTTAAGCTGTTATGCACATTCAAGCCGATGGGTTTAAATCCCCGCTTTTACGCGGACTCATTCGCGCCGGAAGGGGCGGCGTGATCGTCTCGACGCGACGGTTGATTCATCTCGCATAGCTCCCTCGTTATCTAGCCGTATTGTCATTATGAAAACGAGCAACGGCGCGCACTTAATCGACCGGCGGGATTCGAGCAGCGACGACGGTAACTACAATTTCCGTGCTTACGTGCGGCTATAACATTCGGAACATTTCGGAAATAATCGGTGTCGCAAATCAATATATCCCAGAAACTAGCAAGTCACTCTTTATCTAGATATCTCCAATTTGAAATCGATCTCTCCTTTTAACGGAGCTGTCATTTCTCTGCATATATTAGACGTGTCTATAAGTGATCCTTGAATCGTTATCTTATCAAAGTCTGGAGTCTATATCATACATATATATGTGTACATGGAAAAAAAGAAGAAAAATAAAAGTTTAAATTAACTCCTACGTCGTTAATTTAATTAAAATGGAATCAAACAATTTAACTGAAGGAAATGACTGAAATTTAATTTGTTATTTACTAAATGCACAAGAGTATGTACTCTTTAATATTAACGTGTATTTTTGAAACTAACTACAGAATGGATTGATTTATATTTTGACATAACATAGAAGTAAAAAAATGTTATTAAATTTAAAGTATATCATATATTAAAGTATCATTGTGCTCTTTTGATGTCTAAGCTTGTAACGTGTTAGTATGAAGTATAAATGTGTACGTATATATAGAAATTTCCTTATTAGTATTTTTTAAAATAAACTATATTCCATAACTATATGTATTATAGAATTGCTAACTGACTGTGCAGTAACCTATTATTACGCTGCTTAACAACCGGCATGGCGGCGCGTAGACGGAGCTAGTTACGCGGGGCCGCGCGCTTCCAGATAACTACGTCCTTACGTCGCGATATAATCGGATCGTGCGATAGCGTTATTACACGTTATTATTACCGTCCGCGAGACGTGACCGTAATCCGCTTGCGGGTAAATCTCTGCTAGTTTTCTACCTCGTTAACGCCGACGTACCCGCCGCGGACGCACTCGCCATCCGTTTCCCTCCCTGCAAATGCGCCATTGCGTTTCATCCTACTCCCAGGGCTTGATCGGCGAGTTCGAACCCTCGGCGATATGGGGGAAATCTTTTTACAGCAGCATCATCTTACCGGTATACATAAAAGATGAGCTTAGTCTGCGCAGTAGTCTGCGAAAAATTCGGGTTGTCGTAAAAAGAGAGTTTCAGTACAGAATTGAATGCGTATATGTTGTATACTGCAAAGACGGACGCGTGCATTATAAAAGAGAAAACCTTTTAAGCATAAGAGAAAGCTGCGCTGTAAGCATTTCTATAATACTCTTTATATTTTATAAAAAAAAAAGAAAAGATTGTTACACTAATAAAATAAATTGCGGGTGGTTCTTAAGAAAAATCGATACAACATGCTTTCCTCTAACACATATAAAGAATATATACATGATATATATTTAAATTTCCTAACGGAGTAAAGATATTGACCTGTGTGTCTCTTCTCTATAATTACCGATCTCCTCCGTGCCTTCGTGTATTATAAGTATACATAATGTATCTCAAAAGAAATTATTGTATATATGAGCAAGAAACTGAATATATAAATAATTTTCTATATTCTCTGCACGTGTCATGAAATATTGCGTGACTTTGTCATAAGGTACTGCTGCACTTTTCGAAACTCAATGTCTCAGTCGAGTTCGATTCCCTCTAGGCGCCATCGTCACGGGGCAATAACACGAGGGGGAGATTCGCGTTACGTCGTGGTGGCTACGCGATCGCGTTCGTCGGATCGGTATCCCGATTACGCGCGGACGCATGCACGCTTTATCAACAACGTGGCTGAAACGTTCGCAACTCGCGCCGACTCGGCAAAAAACCGGCCGTTGACGTGGTCCCCGATCCTCTTTCCCTCTCGCTGGCTCTCTCTCTCTCTCTCTCTCTCTCTCTCTCTCTCTCTCTCTTTCTCTTTCTCTCTCATTGGCGGCCTGACCGCGACGTCGGCAGGCGCGACGTCGAGGTCGGTCACCCTGCGGAAGATCGGCCGAGGAGAAAAAGGGAGAGCAGGAATGCAAGAGAGACACCGGCCAGTCGCTGTGGCCGGCCGCGCCGGTCGCTGCGCCTTCGATCGTCCTTACGCTCCTTCGCGCTTCGAAAATAATCGCTTCATCGTCTCGGCTTAGATTTCGCACACACCGCTCCGAAACGATCGTCTGTAATCTGATCGATCAATCGTTCTGATCTGTCGACCAACCAATTCGCATTTTTATTCCTTTACACGTGAAAAATAAACGACCATCTCGCCGATCTCTTTGCTTCCTTTAAGCATCGAGCTGTCAATAATAGCTGAGCATTGCGATTTTTATTTCATATCATACGAGTAGTGTCTTATAACGAATGGCAATCAGATAATATGACAGTTTCTCTTGTAAACATATATCTTATATTTCATCGACGCCAGCAGCGCGTGCGATATTAAATTACCATTATTTCAAATTAAATTATTGGATAATCTATTAAAAATATTCACAATTTAAAAGAGATTACTAAAATCAGTTAACGAATATTATTTATGTTACGATCGAAAAGAAATTTAATTTGCGGATAAATATACGGTTAGATTGAAAAAATAAAAATAAGATTTTTTGAAATAAAAAAATTAAAGGAACATGTACCATAACACTGGATGTTTTTGCGTAGGCCAAATAATTAAATTTTATTCCGTTAAATATAAATAAAAGATAAAATAGTCATAAATGTTTTGACCTTGATTAGGCTATCCTCGGTATGTCATAAAATTATATAAAAATTATTAGATAAGATTTTTTAGAGAGGTTTTTAGAATTTTTTTATGAAAAATGAATAAATGTTTCTAAACATTTTTTAAAATCTTTTATTTATTATTACTTCGAGATAGGTTAATTTTTTTCTATACAAAAAATCTAAACTAACAGATCTATTTTATTTCTATATATCGTATACACATATATTTACGCGGTATAATAGTAAAACGTTTTTTCTGTTTCTCTTTTTATCATATTTTTCTGTATATGATATCTGTTTACCTTTTTATCGAAATGAGAAAAAAATTCCTCAGCTTTAGACAGATTTTTCAATATTAACCTATGGAGTCTAAACGTTCCACATGTTATCACCCCAGTCTTGCGTCACTCCAACGCGACCACGAATCATATCCACAGCTGGCGGCGACTAATCGGTTTTGACGCGTCGGCTTTTACGGGGTCCGAAGCGGTGAATTCTTCCGATTATCGAGGGGTCACCCGCCTTTAATAAATCACGAGGTGTTCGAACAGTAGGCAGGCAGGCAGGCAGGCCAGACAGACAGACAGGCCATTCCTATTCGCTGTTTCGCAAGCGATGAGATTAGCGTAATCCGCGAGCGAAAATACGTGACGTCGCCGGCATCCTCGACTTCGCGCACTTTGGCACGCGTTTAATCGTCGAACGATTACGCTTCCGCGGTTGTTTTCTGGGGAGAGATTAATCCGAACTCACGCGTTCGCCTCACGCACCATTCGTGGCACGTATCCGTCGAAGAATTATCGTTTCCATTAAGTTCTTATCGTACTTTCTCGCTCGTCGGACTGTCGTACGATTAAATAAATCATCCGCGCCTCTTTCTCTCTCGGTATACGAGCCGTCAGTCGCGATCGCGTTTATCGGAGTAATTAATGATATTATTAGAGGCGCATCCGATAAGCGCCGGGGAAGTCGCCAAAACAAGACTCGCAGGAAATGTAATACACTATCAAAGTCCCGGTCCGAGAACCGTGCGCGCGTATATACGCAGTTTATCTGTTTACGTTTTTCCTCTTGACGGCGACGGCAACGACAACGACAACGACGCTTTTTATCCGCGTGTAACTCGTTTGCTCGCGCGCGTCTAACGCATCGTTAATTAACAATGACACGATTGCCACGAGCGGGTGACCACTCTCGCTCACCACGCTCGCACCACGTTTGCTTACCGTAATGCTCCGAGTGTTCGCGGACTGTCGATCTCCTATACGGGATTGAGCACACAACGTTCGCTTTGTCACGTGCTGCTGGCAAAGGTACCGCGATATTAGAACTTTGGCTTTAATTCAATACTGCATGCGTTCCACAGCGTCGAATCATTGAAATTTAATTATCTGCACGTGTATAATATAAATATGTTATGCTATATACGATATATTAACGGCACTGAGTTGATTATTTCTTTTAATTTGTAGTTTTCTGTACAAAATGCATATATCGTAATGTTCAAATGTGTAGTCTACTCATTATTGTTAACAAACGTACAGAGAATCCGTAAAATTTAATTACCCATAACATAGTTGCTTTATGCACTTTAAAATGATTATGTCCAATTATGATGATTATACATGATGTCTTAATTATGTTAATATCTCTTATTGTTTAAATTTAATGATAATTACTTAAAATTATCCTAATATCTTGTTGTAAAATTATCGCTTTATTTGTCATGTTATCACATTTGAACGAAAATAACTAGATACATGTGTCATGAAATTATCGCTGCGTTGACGTGTTAAAACCTACGTTTGCATTCAGCGGCTTATTTCTCCATCGAAAAATTATTAATTATAAATGATCAGTGGTTGTATTTCGAACACCAAAATTACAAAATTTGCATCAGTTTGAACATTATTTCACGAAATTCACATTTGTCTATGCTTTTCATGCGTTGGAGATTACAGGATTATTTTATAATATCGCACTTTGCATTACATACAAGCGCAGACAGTGGTAGTTCACTGTGGATCGCGGTAAATCATCTTCAATTATTCGTGACAACGCGACACGTCGCGTCGCGGACGGCCAACAGCGGTAGGCAACGATTTTGCGATCGCCAATGCGAAAGTGCACGCGCCAACGTTAACGGTACATTGCCAAAAATGATTATAATACGCGGTTGCGCGGTGCGCATTTTCGCCAAGAAATTTCACATATTTCGCAAAACGTCAAACAGAATCTTGTTTCGCAAAACGCTTTGGCAGAAAATAACCCGGACGAATCTGCGAGTCCACTCGAAAGATCATTATTAGATCATCTGAATATTTCGCTTAAAAGTGTATTATTTCGAAACAAACACTCTCGCCCATAAATTCTTATTTTGATTGTGTCTCACGGTTGAAAACCGGAGTACTCTGTTTTCTCTTATGATCGCAGACATTTTTTTTTAAGTAGCGAATCTAAATTCGTTTGAAGGACGTAAAATGTAAAATGCGGCCAAGAAAGAAAAAAGGAGAGAGGAGGGTATGAATTCTTTATCGCATCCCCCTGCGTTCGAATCAACGAACGTTGGACGAGTTGACGCGCCTCTCGAGTGCATCGCTCCTGATTGAAGCTGCAATGAACGCTTGCTCCCCCTTCACCGATAACGCGTCGAAGTCTTCGCGAAGGGCAGATAAGAGCAAAAAGAGCGTAATCGGAAGAGGACCAAAAAGAGAAGCGCGGTGGAGAGGCGAATAGAAGAAGAGTTATCGCGCTCGTCTGGTCGTCGTCGCGCCGCGCCGTGGAGGATAAGGAGGAAGAAGAGCAGCAAGGAACGACAGAATGCAGGAGTAAGAGAAAGAGAGAGAAAACAAGGAGAAAGAGTGGACGGGAAAGAGAAGAGCGAGGAGAGACTGGAGGGAGAAGAGACCGCGAGAGGGTGGAGGAAGAAGTCACAGTAGTGGAAACGAAGGTGGAGGTGGATGGCCACGATCAGTCCGCGTGGCGAGGATCATGTTTGATATTATATATTTTAATAATCTTATTTATACATAATATACAAATTTGTTCTATTTCTCTTCTATGTTATTTCGGAGCTTAATTAAATTTAGTCTTTAACTACAACAGCCTAAGAATTGGCCGTTGTACTGTAGCAAAGTGAACAAATAATTGTGCTTTTCAACATAATTTAATTAATATTTTAATATTTAGCTTAATTGTTGCACGGAAAGAATGGTTTTGTTGAAAGATTTAGAATTTTGCTGGCTATATAGATCTGAAGATAATTCTTTTGGAAACTCTCAAATTGCTCTCTATATACAGAATATCTACATTTTTTTTAATTACTGCTCATTATATAGTCCGACAAAATTATCTTCAGATTTGTGTCCAGAAAAATTTTAGATTTTTTTTTTAGCAAAATTGTTTTTTCCGTATGACTTATCTATATGCACATGCGATTTTTTTTAAGAGTACTGTTGTATCGAGTGTTATTGAAAGAGAAAAAGAAACAGGGGAATGACTTTTAATAGTTATTTAGGCGTGAAAGTTTATATCTTATGTATTAACTTTATTTTCGCGGACAACATACGCGGGGTAAGGGAAACGCAAATGCGCGGATTCTCGCCGTGGGCGCGAATGGCCGTGGTTACGGATCTGGAGGTGGCGATACCGACGGCGGTGGCAGCAGGATGGTGGAGGCAGAGGTTACGCCGCGCGCTGCGCGGATCGGCGCGCCGCAGGGACGACGAGAAAACGGCGTACGAGAGTGCGACGAGGAAGGCGGCCACATGGAGGAAGGGGAAAGATCGTCAGAGAGGGAATGGAGGACCTGCACCGACGACCCTGAGATATGATAGCCCAGGGGTGGCCAACCGACTCCGGCGAAGCGAGCTCTCTAGAAGGCTCTCTAACCACCGGCAGCTGTTAAAGCGGACAAGTGTAGGACGAATTTCTCCGAAAACCTATTCGCATTGAGAGCAGCTAGTGAAGCCAAATCGAACGCGTTCTCTCCCTATGTTTAACTATTACCTAATCCAATTTATGAACCAAAAAGAAAACTGAAACTTTATCGAGTAAATCAAATTGCAGAATTTCGAAGATGCATCATCACCGAGCTACTACCAACAGAGACTGTGACGATCCAAGAGTTTTTGCCTCGAAGGAAATAAGCGTTCATAGAGAAATTTAATGAAAAGGTCATGTTTTTTTTCTATCGTGCGTATGCGAAGAATAATATAAAAAAATATCGTCGGGGAAAGAAATCGCGGGCAAATAAGCAACAATAAGTAAAGTGTCGACACTCGACGTATATTCAAGCCAAGTTGGCTGCGACCGTAGGTTCGCGGAGTCGTTGGATGATCACCCCGGTGATAGCCGGTTATCATGCCTCCCCACTATCTCCCGTCTCGCTGCCCTCCCTGGCCTTTTTCCACCTCCGCCGACGAGCAACGCCGTTCCTCGGTCCCTTCGCCGCGCCGTTGTCTTTCCTCCCACCCCCGCCTTCGGTCCCAACAACCTTCCGTCTAGACGGCGCGCGCACGCACACACGGCTGATGCGGACGTCTCTACGCGCACGGAGAAATACGTCGGGCGGTGTATTAAGCGGCGTTCACACACGCGCAATGTCACGTCGCGTCGCCCGCAGGCACGCGTCGGCGATAAAGCCTGAATAGGAGACCACTGCCGCCGCCGCCGCCGCCGCCGTCGTCGTCGTCGTCGTTAGATCGTACGTGAATCGGAGGAAAAGCGCAATATTGTGCACGCGCCGTCTGCGCTTGACGGCACGTTCCGTCTCGCGCGACTCATCGTGTCGTACAAGGTACGGCTATAAAATCTCGCGCATTTCGCAAGTAGCACGAAGTATCTTATACACGATAAAAGTTTCGTTTCATGTAGAGAGCATAAGCTTTGTATCTACAACACTTGTGTGTTCATAGATGTTTCAAGATTCATCTATCACTATATAATTTCGATTTACAAATTGCGTTGAACTGTCTCTCTCTTTTTTCGAAGAAAAATCTTACTTTAAAATTAACGGTGTCACCATTGGCACTGAAAAACGTTTCTGGTTGAAAATGAATCAATCAGAAGATTCTGATTGTGTATAGAGAATTCTGGTTGTCTCTACGTGTAATAGACTTATGATCTTTTACTCTGTAATTTTTCAGCCCGTTTCTACCAATGTAGTTTAATTTTAATCTTGTTTTTATTAACTCTGTGTTTTTTTAATTTTAAGAATTAAAGAGGGATGAAGAATAAATCTGACCGCGAGATACAATGATATCGTTACAGTCATTAAAATTATACAAAATAAGGTGTTTAATCAAAAAATATTAATTTGTTTCTTTTCAACCAAAGTCCCAATTAGTGTAGATTATTTTGCGATGCAAGATTACGAAAATTTCACAGCGTGATAATTTTCGTTACGAACTTCCACGTGAACGATGGAGGACAGTTTTCTCGTCGTCCGGTCTGATTTCCTCTGCTTGGCGCAAAGTGCACGAGACGAAAAGTGCGACGTGAAGTTAATTATACACGTTATATCGCCGGGCGTATATGAAGCGGTTAATTCGGGCTGGTAAACAACGACGTCGGAATTCCGCGAGCGTGCCGCGAGCGCATAAACACCGGCTGCGGCAACGACAACGACGACGCAGCAGCGGCGGCGATGGCCGGGTCTGTGCTGCTGCGCCGATCGTCTCATAACAGTCGGGCGTCTGCATGTCGCTCGGTAAATAAGGTCGAGAGACACACGAGGAAAGGAAAGATGCTAGTCCCGCCTCTGTCTGTCTGTGGTCTCTCTCTCTCTCTCTCTCTCTCTCTCTTTCCTCGAACGACGATGACTACATGGCTGTCACGCGTAGTACGCGCGTACAGACGTCGAGGCCGCCGATGAACGAAACAAACGTCTGAGACAGACAGTTCGCCGACGACGAGCGACCTTGGCCGCGGCGAAGGAGGTGAGCGAGGTCGACGAGGGCCATCGAACACTCATTCGTTCGCTTCTTCGCCGCTGGGTGTCCCTTAAGGTGCGACATCACCAACGACGACGATGACGACGACGGTCGGAGGGTGCCCTCTTGTGCACCCGCGTACGCGCGCGCGAGCGCGCGCGAAAGCAGGAGCTCACCTTTCTTTCGTTTTCGTCTCTTTTGCTCCTTTTTCCCCTTACGTCTCTCGCGTTTTATCCGGTCGTGTTTCTCTTACTCCTCTCTTTTTGGTCCCTTTCTCTCTTTCTCTCTCGCTGTTTTTCGTCCCTCATCGTATCCCGACCGGCGTCACCGCCATTACCAGCCGCCCCCCCCGGCTTTCTCTCCCTCTTACTTTCTTTTTCTCATACTCACGCCGCCGCGGCCGGTCGCTTGGACAGCCGTGCGCTCGCCAGCACGGTCTCACGGGTGTGAGAAATCGTCGACGAGACCGGCCGGCCGACCGACCAACCAATAGACCGTTTCTCTCTTTTTTTTTTTTTATGTGAACGACGATGACCGATAGGGGTGATCAGCGTCTAGCATAGTATATCGTAACGGCGCGGGCGTGCGTGCGTGTACGCACTCATGTGTGTCACGTGCGCACCTACATACGCGTTCACTCCGCTCGTGACCGAAGGCAATGTCGAAATTTTGTCGGGTGTATCGACCGTTCGCCAGTCGTAGCCGTGTTCTTTTTACTAGATCGAGAACGAGGTCGTTCTCGATTGCATCATAATAGGCGGTTGATAGAACTAATAGAAGGCACGCGGAAATCAACGCCTATATACAAATACGGGTTGATTCTATGATTTCGTCACTGTTCGTTTTCCCTTGGTTCACTCCCCTGACGTTCGAAATATTTCAATATATTTTTCATATTATATGTATGATGATTTTAAATAATGTATTTTTTGGCAATGTCTATTATTTTGTTGAAAAATAATTCGAGATGTAATTAAAGACGCAGAATAACAAATAATTATTTAACTTGTTTGTTACTAAGAGTTAAGTTCGTAAACTTTACACGGGTAGATTTTTGTTTTTGTATTGTATAATATTATATTTTGAATTTAAATATCTTAACCTTTTAAGATATTTACATAATTATAAAAATTACATAATTATAAAAGTTTTATATTTATATAGAAAAAATTAATTTTTTATTGGGGAACTAAATGCATATTGTCCATAAAATAATCTTGAATTCTCTCTCCTAAAATCACTATTAATCATTAATTTTTGAAAGAACAAATGAAAGGAACAAATGGAAACGTCAATGTGATGTAATGATCTGACATAAAATGAATGATACTTATTTTATGAGAACTTTCTTAGAAGACGAGAAGATAAATAATCTATATTTAACACTATATAGAAATATCAAGCGAAAGATCATTATTGACCGTTTCTATTTTCAATATTATATTCATTTATAGTTATATAAAAGATAGAATTCTAAAACTTTTTTACTTCTCAATTATTATGTCCTTTATATTAATAAAAATTTAATTTTTCATTATTTTTTAAAATTTTGTAGTAACTTTGCGCTTTTTGATGAATAAAAAACAAAAGTTGGTACTTCCAGCGTTAAAATTTTACAATTAACGAGTTAAAGTCGTTATATATATTTGATTAAATATTTGAAATATATTATTATTTTTTTTCATTTTTACGCAGAAATACAGAATTATCTAAAAAAGCTAGAAAATAATTTTGTTGGACCATCAAAATAATTATGTAGAACGCTCAAACTGATTGCTAGAATAAAACTTTTAACATTGCTCATCTCTCTCTCTCTCTCTCTCTCTCTCTCATGCTTGAAATTTCTATGTAATTCACTTCAGTAATACTCAATTCGTTCCATGTATTCTACTTTAAATAAATTAGAGAATTCTTTACGTTATAATTCTGTCTGAAACCAAAAGCAAACAATATTTATTTTCCAAAATTTCGAAGTGAATTATCCTGCAAATTGTTGGAACATGATCTTCACTAACGCAACGATTGCATTTCACTGCATAATACGTGAGTGCAATATTTAAGAACGGTGCGATCGGACGTTCCGCGCGCGAATTAATCGAGTAACTTGATCTACGACGCATTAATCTTGAACTGAAGCAGTATCGATCGATCGACGCGCCGGTGGGGACCGAAATAACGAGCCGATATAATTTCAAGCGTAATTTCATCCTCTACTGAGCGCGATGCGATGCGATGCGATGCGATGCGCGCGCGAATTAACAGGATCGATTGTAATGCCTCGTTGTTATGACTAACTCAATCAAATTACACGCACTTAAACGCTCGCATTAAGTCGATTTTCCGTTTGACCCTTCGGGACTTGTCCGTTCACAAACTTTTTCGCTATGCTATTTGCATGGTGAAAAGTATCCATCCCGAAACAATGTTAGCGAAACAATGTTAGCGAGCGATTCATTGTTTCCGCATGCCTGCCCACCGATGCGTTTTAATAACTGCGATGGAAATTTATCTTACGCACTTTTTATGAATTCGATCATTAAATTTGTAATTAGACGAGAAACGGTTCAAAATAAAGTTGCATGTTTCGATGGTACACGTAGAATTTCATAAATAATTATTATTAAACCGCAAATGTTCGCTAATCCTATTACTTAGCCTAGATTCATTTCGAAATCTTGAAAATATCAATGTTAAAAAGTAACTTTGCAATTTTGTCATTTTTGTCTGTATAAACCAATCATATTAAGAATCTTCCGACAACTACAAAGTTATTTTTTCTACTATAAAATGAGTTATTAAAAATAATTTTTTATCGTAATGGTTTATATGCAGCATGATTAGTTTTAAAATCGATTTATTACCGGTTTTATTATTATCCATTGAATATCGATTCAATTCGCGAATTATCGTGTGATAGTAAAAATCGGAAAATAAATCATAATTGAAGTCATTTTCGCAGTCTATAAAAACAATGTATTGCCTCTATATGGATATTTATCATTTATTATTTTTGTTTTAACAAATTATGATCGGTGCAGCATTGGAAATCGAGACGTCCTCGGGTGCATCGTGCATTCAGGATCGTCCAGGGAAGAGAGGGGGGAGGGGGGGAGGGGAGAGAGAGAGAGAGAGAGAGCGCGTTCGCCGGGGCGAGCGAACGCGCGGAACGCGGATGATTTTTGCGTCGTGCGACGACACGCCGGGCTAATCAGCCGGTGGATCAGCACCCGCAATACACACACATACGGTGCAGTGTCTGGTGGCGTGGTGGACGTGTCGCGTGGGAGCGAGACGAGGAGAGAAACAAAGTGCAAGCGAGAAAGAGAGTGTACGGGGTGGTGAGACTCGACTGGCTCTCCTCGTCGTACGGGGAGACGAGACGAGACGCGACGCGGCACGACGCTTCGTGAGAAGAGGAGCGAGGGGAGGAGGAGGAGGTAAATGCGGCCACTGCGCCGCCGACGGCGGTGGTGGCGGCGGCGGCGGCGGCGGCGGCGGCGATGGTGGTGGTGGTGGCGGTGGACGCAGCGATGGTGTGGTGGGAGTCGAAGGGGAAACGCTCTGTGGCTTCGGAGTAAATGGAGGGGTGTTAGAGGGGTACGAGGAAGGGCGAGACGTAGTCGACGGTGCTGCGGCCTGACAGACACCGAACGCGCGTTCAGTCTGCCGCTGAACCTGGAATGCGTCGGGTGTTGTGTCGACGAGCGTCGCCGTCGCCGTCGCCGTCGCCGTCGCGACATGAAGGAGATTGTCCTCTGATCGCTCCGATTCCTAGTCGCGATCGCGCGCGGAGGCGACGCTGAACACCGAAGGACACACGTCCTTCTCTCTTTCGTTCCGTCCGGATTCGCGTCGGAGTTTGAAGTGACACGCACCCCGGCGACTTTCGCAACGACGCGCATTGACGTTTCTCATCTGCCGAGCTCGACTATAGAGAGAACTCGACGGGAACTCGGCCAACGGCATAGCCTGTCCCTCTCGCCGCTTATCCCTCGCCGGATCTCTCTCCGTCCTCGCTACTCCGACTTGCTCCCCGCTTCCCCCTCGTATACCGCGTGAATCCCCTCTGCTTTTCCGACCGTGAGACAAATTCATCAGAGGGTGGAGATCCCTCTGATATGCGAGACGGTGGATCTCGGGGGTGATAAATCGACGGTCGCATCTGATGGGAAGATCGAGAAATCACCGCGGGCCGGGGTGGACGCGCAACGGCGACGCGATCGCGCGAGATGATTTCGGGGGAGTCAAGGTCGAAGCCGTCTAGACTGCTGCTGCCGGCTATATATCTCGACGTCATTCAACGTCTGCGAGACGGCGCGCGCGCACGCCAGCCGACTTTCCGATAATACTGACTGAACGAGAGTGCACACCAAGCGAGCGAGACTCGCGCGTCTCTCTCTTCCTCTCTCTCCCGGAAATCTCTGGGAATCTCTACGAGGGAATCTCGCTGCAGCGAGGCGACAGGGGACGGTCTGCCGGAGGGGGAGAGAGAGAGAGAGAGAGAGAGAGAGAGAGAGAGAGAGAGATGAGAGAGAGAGAGAGAGAGAGAGAGAGAGAGAGAGAGAGAGAGAGAGAGAGAAACTTCCTCCTCTTCCTCCCCTCCTCTTGCAGCGATATACGGTGGCAGGGAAGGGGATAACACGACGGCGGAGTCGCGCTGCTGCTCCCATTAGACGCAGGCCGTTAAACGACCGTAACGCTTATGGTCAAGTGGGATCGCTGACGGAGCGTGGAGCACCGGATACAATCGAATTAAGTGGGAACGGGGTCGCTTCCTCCTAACGGGCCCCGCCGATCGATCGTCGTCGTCGTCGTCGTCGTCGTCGTCGGTGGATCAAGCTATGGGAGTACCGAGTGCTCCACGGCAGTGTTAATTGTCGCGATATCAGTCAAATGTCGAGTCTTCGTGTACTCCATCCTCCAACCGAAACGGTGCTCCGTTGTGAAGAATAATAGTATCGGTGTGGTTTGTCGTGACGACGACGACGACAAGGGCGAGAAGAACTGTTCGTGGAAATCACGGTGGGCGAAAGTGTGTTGCCAGTTGTTGTGTGGTGCGTTTATGTCAACTCGTCGAGACCGGCCGACGTCGACGGTCACGAGTGGTTGTTTCCGACGGCACGCCGACGACAACCTGGCGGTTCCTCCGTTCAAATGAAGCTGAGGCGTCGCTACATGCAGACGCTCGGCGTCTCCGTGAAACAGCTGCGCAGGAAATTACTCGAGCTGGGCGCGCGAATCCTCCACGTCCAGGGGTCGAAACCGCGCGACATGGCACTAGTGGTACGTGTGTGTGTGTGTGTGTGTGTGTGTCAAGAATGTGTGCTGTCTCTTATTTATTCTCCTCCGTCGATGCATCCTCGTTCGTCGCGTCGATTTAACTTCGCACGTGCGACGATGCAACGATCGTGGAAAAATGTCACGTCGCCGTGGAAGATATTTTAAAGGAGGCCACGTATAGTCTTTGCGTTATTCGTGGAATTGTAAATTTCACTTTCACGCATTGTCAAAGGTTTTTTTTATGTAGAAATCAAAATCGATATAATGAATACATTCTACATCAGGAGATGCGAATGACACAGTGGAATACGAATCGTTACGTTCTTGTTGTTTGTTAACGATAAAGATGAAATAGATCACTTGTGTCTCTTGTTGGAAAGCATTTGATATCTGTGAATTAAAAATTCGGTGGACCGTTATAAATGGTGTATATGTTTATCTATGATATTTATATTAGTAGAATATAAGATGTCTTTCTCTCTGTGAACATCTATCTGAAATATCTTTTGCTTGTATATGTCCGAAAATTGGATTCGGTCTTTCCTCAGCTTTTCTCAGAATTTATTCGCGCTTTTTCAATCTCCATTATTAAACATCCTGTTAATCAAGTCTCAAATGAAATTTCCGTTCAAGTGAAACTAATTTAAAGTTAACCAGAGACAAGTTCCTGCTCATCCGTTTAGTAGACACTTGAAACTTAATTTTATGAAAACTGTTCAATTTCCAATGTAAATATCTTCAATAAAATCAAACTGGTAGGATCGATTGAATAAGCTGTCATTAAAATTTCAGATGGTTATGTTGGAGTGCTCTATATATCGTACAACGTTTTCGCGTCCATCACTAACTTAAGCAGATATTAACGAGAAAATACAATATAAGTCGAGCAATTGAAATGTCTTCAATCCGTCTGTTATCGATGCGCGGCTACTTTATTTTCTAAAAACGAACCGATGCATATTGACGACCGGCCGCGAATAATTAATTCCGTGATTTTAGGCGAAAGTATATTAGGCGAGATTTTATTTCACCTGACAGCCCCGATACATGTACACAGTAGCGAAAATGAATTACGACGGACGTACGATGCGCCACGTCGGTGAAAGTGTTTTATGTGACTAGTATGTGAAAAAAAAAATCAATTCCGCCGAGGTAACCCTCGGTGTGCTGCACCTTGCACAGGTGATTTACATACGTAGCATGAAGGGGTAATCGGTAGGACCCGGTGCGCATTCGACATAGTTTTGAATTTCAAAGCTGGTGAAATTTAATAATGCGGTTTTCCTGCAGTTTTTCGGTAGATTTCAGACTTTATGATAAGATTTTTGACTCTTATAAAAATTCTGCTGTTACTTTTTTATTATGTATAATCTTAATAGTTCACAAATCTTCATACGCTTCTTCTCTGATATCTTTCAGTCTTATTAATATTTAATAGCATTTTAATATTTAATATATTAACGTTTATTATACAGAATTAGCGAATCTCTTCTTTTAAATGTTATAATCAGTTTATCAATTACATTTTTTTATGTTTACATTTCTCTTATCTCTACAAAGCAAAGATATATATAGGTATAGCTCTTAAATATAAAAGTCTAAAAATAGATGACCTTATTTTTTATATAAGAATAGATTTTAAAGTTTAATGAAAATAAAATTTGGAGAAACAGAAAAGGGGAAACACAGTGTATAACAGCTTTATTTAGATTGTTTACGATTTTCTTGTTTAAATAATAGTAAATAGCGAATAATACAATATATACAATTTTACCATATATAAATGCAGATGAGAATTCTTTATATTTTGAAGAACTAAGTAGTACTAGGTGTCCGGACGGTATCTGGAACACCGAGACCTATTCCGTCGTTTCCCTCTTTCTCCCTGCTTGGGAGGACGAGTGGAGCGAGTGTCGCGACGACGATGAAGATCAGAGAGACGAAACGGGGGTGGAAAGGCGCGCTCGGGAACGCTCGCGTCGAACTCGGAGCGAGAGGTGGTATAATAAAAGAAGCGGGGAACGCGAAAGAGGCCGTTACACTGTCTGCCTTGTATGTTTCTTCCGTCTGGCCCAGAATGCGAGGCAGGCTTTCACTGCAGTTTTCTCGTCTGGGTCGGCAGCTCCGTTCCCCCGCGTCGTTCTCTCTCTCTCTCTCTCTCTCTCTTTTTCTTGCACACCAGTGGAAGTAGCCTCTCTTTTCTGTCGCCTACTACGAAAGAAACAGCGAGCGAACGTGCACGTCGGTCGATACCTTCACGTGGCATTTTTAAATGTCATCAGCCTGCAATTTCCGAGGTCGATCTCGCGAGCACGAGTCTCGAAGATGGCAGCCGTTCATTAGTAGGTTCTGTGTGACACGCTGACCTTTAACTTTCAGAGAGAAATCCTTTCAGAGAAAAAGAGAGAAGGTACCGTAAAATTAAAAAAATCTTTTAAGTTTCATGAATTTTCTTTTAAATGTGGTCACATGAACTGCTCCATAATATCAAAAGCTTGTTATAAAATTTATAGCATTTAAAATTAACTGGGAGAAACGAGGCCGTCCATTTACGCTTGACGCTTACATCGCCGAAATACTTAATATTTTATGTTAGATCTTCATCATTCGATGAGAAGCGCTCGAATTATATTTAATTCATAATTAGATTTTTTGTAAAGAATAATTTAATTCAATTAGCTTTATGAAATATTAAAGTAAATCTAGGATGATTTTGACCATTAATTGTGTAAAAAAAGCTACATAAAATTGTTAGAGAATGTACTGAATACTCTTAAATTTCTTTAAGTGGATTAATTAAAAACAGTGAAAAATATTGCAAATTATTGAGATGATATATTTTATTATAATATTGTTTTTGATGTGACGATATAAAAATATTAAATTATGTCCGTGAATATTTTCTTATATTTTCCTTGTATGTCGCAATTTTTTCCTCTGCGTATAAAAAAGACAATATATTCTGGATCTAGATTCTGTGTATGTATACTGCCTAGATCTAGTATTGCTTCAACACGAACAAATTGAAAAGTGTTCCGTTCTGTCGAAGATCATAAAATGGTTTTAAAGACGTATCGTTTTATGAACCTTCTTTTCAACTAGGACTCCGTTTATCCATGACTCTACGATAGTGATAAAAACGTCAACTCCGTTGTAGTGTCCTCGACTTCGCTTTACGCGATAAGCAAGTCGTAAATATATTACGCGAATTCGATTTATTATCGCATACACAAGAAAAGTTCAACAAATGTGTACACTGTACGTTTATCAAAGTATAGAAACTATAAATAGATTTTTCTTACGATCGTAGAATTAGTTTTTTAACAAAATTGCTCTTCCTCTCTTTTTTTAAGACAAATTTTTTTTCGGTAATAATTCGTTACAATAATAAATGTCGTGTATTAAAAATAATAATGCAAACATCTTTTTATTTTGCTTTACATCACATTTTAATTATAAAATACATTTAATTTGTAAAAATAATTATTAGTATTAAGAAACGACGTAAGTATATTTAAAATTGTATTGTATCTGTATATTTTTAATGTCGAGAGATACGTTCTGCGAATCGCAAATATACAAGATTGCATTTATAACGTGAAAAAATATCGTACGCTGAAACTGTCGGGGCTTTCTCCGTTCTTCAGAAAAAACTTTTCGGTAGAGATTCGTTTAGCGGTTTAGCTGAATCTAACGGTTGCTCTAATCGCACTCGTTAGTATAGCGAACACGGCACGCTCGTTAACATGCGTTGGCTCGTAAAGCACGGCACGCTGCGCGCATAATTCTTGGCTATATATGCAAGTACTAGCGCATATTTAACCACTAACATATAAGACTGTACAATACGGGAATATCTTTTATACTCATGAATATAATTTAGTTTGCAAATAACTGAAATTGTAAATAATGGATAAAATTGGATTTATTATTTATACCTTCTTAAATAATACTCTCTAATTTTTTGCAATTAACGAGTCATCAGTTAAATGTGCAAACAACTGCAGATACATTCATAAAGAAAAATACATACTTAAAGAAGAAATTGAATACCTTGAATTTATTGTAGAATTACTTATTAAAGTTATCGTAGACTGAATTATTATCGTTAATTTTATAACATTTTGCTGTATTACTTTAATTAATATAACTCGAACAAAACTTATTATGTAATAGAATTTAGTGTCTAATATTTATATTTTACGGAATTAATACACACAAAGTATTGATCGCAACGTATCATCTTTTAAACGATATAGATAGATAAAATTTTTTAATATTCTGGAGCGAGTCTTCTAAGTCCCTAACAGTATATAAGAAAAGAAAAAAAAAAAATAAAAAGCAGCGATAAATACAAAGAAAATGAAAAAATAATATGAAGAAAATAAAAAAGAAAACGGATAAAAAGCAGCAATGTTACAAAAAACATGAGAAAATAATATGTAAATAAAATAATAATAAAGGAAAAAATAAAGTGTGCAGGGTTTGTCTCAGATCAGCAACAGTGGGTTTCTTGTAAGCAGAGTAAACAAGTAAGAATGCGGAGAATGTAATATCTCCTGCTTTATTTTTACACTTTTAGATAGATTTCTCCGAAGAGAAACCCCATGTGTCAGGTCATCATCCTGAAAAAAACGCCACGCTAGCACGTAGCCGCCCACGTATAATGGGCAAATATTAGCTCGAGTCGAAAATTAGGTCGATGGTTGACAGTATTCTTTTTTTGTCTTTTTTGTTTTCTTTTTTTTTTTTTATTTGATTGAACCGTCTGGACGCGTGGGAAACGAGCAGCGAACGAACGTTTACACAAGTGTGTCTCGTACGAGGATGATTCGCTCGATCACATCTCATATATTGTATATCGAAGATATGATATTGAAGCATCTAAATCCCGTCGAGCCTGGTAAAATAAATATCTGAACAGCAGGCGCGAGCTCTCTTCTCTTCGTTTTTCTGTCTGACACGCGATATGTTATTTTATCCTCGTTTTATCTGAATGTAGGGAGATACTAATATAACAATAAATACGAGTGCATGGCGAATAATTTTAATTGCCAAATGTTACGTAATCCTATACAACTTTGCATATATTATTATTATTAACAGTTTCCATAATCGTTGGAAGAATGTTTATTTAAATATATATGTATACTAAGAGAAAACTTGATACAAATTTTTTTCAATACTACCTTAACATTTACTTATAACACAAATATTTACTTAATAAAAAATGATAAGTTAAATCAAATTAATGTGATTCCTGTATCCAATAAATAAATATTTATATTTAGTACATATATTGTTAATATACTTTTAAAATTAAAATTTAGTACATTTTTTAGTGTAAAAAGATATACAGGAATGATTTGTATGGACACCGCTGCATTTTGCAAGTCCTGTCGATTATTTTCATGCGTTTAAGCGCGCAGCCCGGTGTTTGTAGAATTGCAAAAAGTGCGTGTTAATTCGAAAAAAATTTCATTTGTCGGACGATTACGTTTCACAGTATTTAATTAATTCACGAGTACTGAAAAAAATCTGGCAATACGTTGGAATCTGTTATTTGCGCTCGAGTGCAGTTACTTCACTTCCAAATTCAAAACTCTACACCCGTTGAAAATATCATAATACATGTAGCGTTTTCGACGACTGTGGCGGGTTTTAAACCGACCTGGGTTGAATTAATGCTTTGCTATTGGTTGACGTTACATTGGTTGCTCTACGAATAGTAGTTAATAATCCAGCTCGTGGATTGGTTCAAAACTCGTTATAGTCAAAAACGCAAATAGTATATGATCATCAAACGAAACATGTTCTGAGGAAATTTAATTTTATAATTATAGATATATTTAAAATTTGTTCTCAAACGATAAGACAATAATTCTTTCGTGCATTTTCTATGGAAAAAATTATTTGAGATAATAATAACAACAATGCAAATTAAGACTCGAAATAAAAGAAGCAGTATTTTATGAAATGTAAAAGAATTCACATTACAAAATAGACTTGATAAAATAGATCAGAAGATTCTCATGCATTTTTGAGGCCGTGAGATTAGTATTGCACAGAGCTAGCATTTAATCCACTACGTTTATTCTGCCAAGAGTAAAGGTACTCGTTTAACGAATGTCGCAAATAATCATGACGTTTTACGGCAATCACGCTGCCGACGACGGAAGGTTTGCGCATGCACGTATCTGCCAAGGATCTCAAGGATCTCTTGTGAAAGAGAAAAATCCGTCATGACGCATGAGAAACTCGTCCTAGGGGGAACAAACACTTTAGCATTGCGAGCTATTCAATTTTTTAAAACCAATCACTACATAATACTCTTCTACTCACGTCACCAGAATGTCGAATTTCAACGAAGATCTTGAAGACATCTTGACTGATTGTGCAAATACCAGATACACGTTCTTCTAATCAAATTGTACATGTATATAAAAATAGAATTTTTTTAAAATCGCCTGTGTGGTATGTCAATACCTATATGATGCTTGAAATATAACCTTCAAAATAATTTGAAAAATCAGATCTTGATTTTTATGAATTAGATTTTTATTTAAGACTCCATTAGAGGATCCTAAATTTTATTACTTACACATAGAAAAAGTAGTTTTGTTAAACTTGAGCTATAAATAATTTTATTAGATTTTTAAAATAATATGCTGGACGCGCGTTCAAGTATTAATAAGCAATACTGCCAAAAATTTTAACATTGTAACAATTTGAATGTGCTACATAAGTATTTTGATAATTCAGCAAATTCTTTTTAGATTTGTGTGTGTGTGTGTGTGTGTGTGTGTGCAGCTAGTTGAATTTTTTAATAGATATACTTTAGCAAAACAGTTCTTTCCGAGTAAATTATATTTTATAATAAATTTTAATTTCATATTTTTGCTAGGTAATATTCTCAAAATAAAATGACCAATTTAACTGTTTTTGTGTTATTTTATTTTCATAATTTTCAAGATTTCTTCGATACACTCTACAACTATGATCAATTATCAGAGGACTTTTACGTAGTAAAAATTTGCTTAAAAATTCCCGCTTTTACAAAATTCCGTATAAGATGATAAAACATCGCGTTAGCTGATGTGGCTGTTGCGTAAAAACGTTAATGTCTCGGAATATCTCGCGCGTATCCGCAAATCGGGTCCTGTTCCTCACGCATCAACCACTCAGGGCAAGGTAGGCGGTGCGTTGCATAAAAAAAAAATATTCTCAGCCTAGAATGGATGTATTCGCGCCTCCGTGTGCGAAACCCGTCTATAAAGTTACATAGAAAGAGTACACGCGCTTCCGTGCGCGCGCGATGGCGCGACGGCGCGGCGGCATAAAGCGTAACGGCGGGATAATTTTCCCGGCCGTAAAGCGACGCTTCGCCGGGCGATGGTGCAACTTACGGCGAAAAGTGGAAGCGGGAAAGTATAGGAAGGTTACATGTCCGCGTTGAATTATTCTACGGTAAACGGCCGCGCGAGAAAGAAAACGGCGCGGCGGAGCGACTCATGCGTCACAGCTCCGCGATCTTCACCTGTTCATTTTCTAACTTAGCGAACTGCATTAGAATGAAATTGCGGGCAGTTCTTAAAAGAAACTAAAGGGAAGACTTCTTACACATCCGGTAATTCAATTTAATCGCGCGAGCGATACATAAAAGGACTAAAAGGTTTCCCTCTTTCTTAAGAATTTTTTTTAATATGAAAGTGTAGAAAGTTCAATGGAATTAGGAAAAGGCACTCACCGCATCAGTATTAACAGTTAAAAAAAGTGGTTCACACACTTGTAAAAGTGAGAAAAAGATATTTTCCACTTGTAAATAAAATGATTTCCTTTTCTTTTTCTCTTTTTCAATTGATTACACGAAACATTCTTTTTAGCATTGGACAGTTTATTTACTAATCGCCAAGCATCGAAGTTAACAATGAATTGAGAATAACAGCTCTCTCGCGCAGGAAACAATCGCGATTACCGCGTTGAAACGCGTCGGAGGCCACTTATCGCGGTCTAAAAAGCACAGCGTGACGCCGTAAAACATTTTAAAGGACATGTCGCAACGGCCGTGTCTAGACGGGTCGCCGACGCTATTATCCGGGTCTCGTTAATGCTTATCTCTGCCAAACGGGAAGCGTCTACGCAACGGCGCGGCGGCGGCTGGCGGATTGTGTGCTCTCGCGCGCGTACATACGCGCCGTGCACGCGTACTTTTATCCTACCTACGCGAGCGCGCGGATTGCGACACGTTCTTGCTCTTTTCTACCTCTCTCGTTTCAGCCTATTGACCTCCGGACACGCGTAATTAATCCCCTATAGACGTGCACACGTCGTCGATTACACACGCGACGTTCACCGGTGCGACGCGACAGGACGATGTTAGCGAAGGGACGCTAATGTGTCCGGAGTGTTCAGATCGCGCGCGACACGCTACTGCCATTCGACAATTTCTAATTCTTGAAATTCTCAAACAACCATCCTGTTACCTCTCATTATTCTCCCATAACTTTCCGGTCGCGTGCGTGTTCTGCGAGACACGCTGCTGTCGGACCAACATGAATATCATTCGTAGAACTGCATAGCTTGCTATTTTATTTCCTTATCTCACGTAACTTACATACTGCGATCTTTTGTATTCTTTAATTATAGAAAATATATATTTTACATATATAATTTATAATTTTATTTTTCTTACATTATATAAATATATTGTAAATTATTATTAAATGGTTCTTTTAAATGATAGTGATATATTACATTAATTCTGTCGTTTTTTTTACATATATGGTATAATTTCGAAAGGACCTTCGAGAGAATGTAACAATTGTGATTTATATTCTTTCTACGAAATCGCATCACGAACACAAGAGACTGATTCAACATTAATTTAATTAGACGCTTTATCCATTTACTCCCTTTGACACTTTGTATTTGAAATTACTAACGAGAACGAAACTGCGCGAATAACAGATGACAGAGCGATCGCGTAACGAATATGCGACGTAACTTGTGCAGCTTTCCGTAATACAAACATAACGGGAGTTAGTCACTTCATAAATATGGCAATGTCAGAGCCACGGACTAGCGTGATGCAAATTGGGAAATTCACAGAAGGTCTGATGCATACGCGTGGAATTGTTTCTCTTCGCGTTCGCGTATCATTTGGCGCGCTGGCAACGTACCGCAAATGAAACCGTTAGATCGTCAAGTTCTGCACGAGAAATACCTGCATATTCATATCCTCGAAGTGAAATATCTGAGGCTATATACTCGATTTTTGTATAATAATTTTTTATAATAAAATACGGAACGATAGTAGATATAAAAGATTAAAATCATTGTTAAATTTCATAGGAATATAAAGGAATTTATAAGATATATTTTCGCACATTGTTCGGTTGGGGATTGCACTAAATAAATTTTATAGGTATTCCACAGAAGAATTAATCAGGAAAATCGATCATGGGTATTATAAGAAACGGCTTGCCGATCAATGGAGAATGGGGAATGATGTGAAATACGTCTATAAAAGCGCACAATCTGAATAGTTCATTGTTTAAAACATTGAAAATCGTTGCGCGACTGTAGATAATTTTCCCACGATCGAACACTCTTTGCGAGGTCAACGCGAGCTCTCGGCGCAATGTACCGAGCTTTATTATGCTCGCTCGCAATGCAGAACGTCAAGCGGTTTGATTTACAATCACTCTATATCGAAGGCAAGGTATTGTATAAAATACGATTCGCCTCGTCGACCGATGGCGAAACGTTTGCGCTAAAAAGGAAATGAAAAAATATTCCAGGGATAAACTACTGAAAAATTTATAATTACGTAATGTATAGAGATATTAAGTAGCAGCAATAACTTTATGGCAGTTGTTATTGCTATATTTAGTTATTTCACAATGATTTTATACGATTTTTATATGATGCATGTACCTATACACATACAATACAGTGATAGGCTAGATTTTAAATCGAACGATTTTACAATTTTAATAAACAACCAATTTTATTTCATCTGATTAATTGTTAAACAGGGAACGTGTTACAAAACTTTATTTTGGTTAACACATTTTTTATATATCGCATTCAGAATAGATGAAATCAATTTTTCATTACGCGTGCACGTAATATGCCCTATACTTCAACGCTTTTCTCTAATCCCACTCTTTTGCGCAAAAACGTTTCGGTATAGGCACATTACGACGAGCACTTGTAATGAAAAATTCTATGTGTAGCGAGTGGGGGCATATTTGTTTATAGGTCGGCACGGCTCCCGCGCTATAAACAACTATCCCCCACTGTTACACAATGTACTATAACGAGATTGTTGTCTCATGGCACTAATTGTAAGGAAAAAGGTTGTTTGCCTTCTGTAACATCAACATCACATTTTCAGAATTTTGATTAATTGTTAAAGAATTCAAAAATCTCCCTGATATAACAAGAGTTTTGGTAATTAAGATGCAAAAATGCTGCACATTTTTCTTGCATAAAAACTTCTTGCAATTTTTTTATTTTTATTAAAATCGATTTATAAATTGTACTTTCCGATATATAAAGCATTAGAGTTCTCGACGTTTTATTACTTTTTATTTTCTAAAGAGAGCTTCTTTTTTTCTTCTTTAAAAAAATCGCAATATATTCTTTCTAAATCAAGAAGCGATTTCAAATATTTCAATAACACACGTTGCTCTAAAAGACATAATAAGATATTTTAATTCCTTTTTGCATTTTTTCCTTCAAAATACTCAATTTTGGATTGTTAAATTTATGATTTTTTGCGTGGATACGTTTTCTATATGGAGTCGTGGGTATTTGAATTTCTTATAGCTCATTGGACTTTAATATTATATATTTGTTCGACATTGGTTTGCCGTCACTCCGTATCGTCGGCATGACTTTTTTTGTCTCGGAGATTTTTCTCGATCCGAGGAGTGATACTTATTCCGAAGCAGTCGAAACAATCCGGCCCCTTATCACTGGCGTTCCCCTCATCTCCGCGAACCCATTCTCAATTCCCTTTCCTCGTGTTCACATTCATGCGAGTAGCCGTTTTTATTTGCAGATCACAAACGGAGACGGTGCGATTCTTACTTTGTCGCTCTTATATTTTCCCCCTAAGTCTCCCTTGCTCAGCGCACCGCGAATCGAAGATATATTGTTTCTTTAATACATTTCGTTTGCGCATTGAACAAAGAATTGATCCGTTCTGTTATCGAAATCGAGACATGCACAAAACACATCTTATTGCTAACAAACTTAGATTACGTCATAACGTACAAAAGATACAAAAAGTAATTAAATAATTTTTATTTTTATACCATCCAGTACTATACTATTAGAATCACTCCTTACTGAATTCGAAAAGAGATGCATCGCGATGTTTTGCAGAAAGAAAAGTGTCTTTATGTTAAAATTGAACATTGTAAAACTGAAAATTTTATGTAACACGTAATCTTTTAATACATTATGTAACATGCAATTCTTCTTAAGAATTTGAAAAAAATTATTACATACATTTTTTAATTAGAATTTAAGTTTAAGGATATTTGTTCAAAAAAGTTTCCAAGAAGAAACGTCGAATTAATATAATATTATTACGTCAAATTAATATTATTTTCTGAATGTCTAAAAAATTAAACTCACATCTGTCAAATAAATTAATATTTTTTAAATTATGCTGTAATTTATTTTTGCGCTGTAAAAAAATACGACGTAACTGTCCGGATGTCTCGAAAAGAATAGAGATTTATGTATTTAACAAACGAGTCATTGATCATCGACCTTTAGACTGCTGCAAAAAATCGATAGCATTTAACTCTTTCTATATAAAAACTCTCCAGACGAGATGACCCCAAAAGCCGTCCAGTCAGACTTCATAATAAATTCCAAGAATACACCTAATAAAATATATACATGTCTTTTCCTCCCTCCTTCCCTCCCTCTTTCTCTCTTTTGTAATAGTTAAATTTAGGAAACGTATATGGGCTACGAGTGCTGTTAGCGAAAGTTATTTACGGTCGTACGATTCGTTGAGCCATTCTCACCGATAATATCGCGAATTTTTGCTCGCGATTCAACAGAAAATAAGTATATAAAACACGAGGAGATGCGAATGCATATGCAGTTTTAATAAAAGCTGTGATATTTCTTTGCTCTTTAAGTATTCACGCAACGATAAGTTGTAATCATAATCTATGAAGCATGTATGACTTCAGTTTTAATCAAGCAAAAGTTCCTCCATTTTTAACTTTTATATGTAATTGCTAGAACTATAAAGTATTTAGATATCATTTATATATAATTGCATTAGTGCTATGCGATCTGTTTGTAATCGGATCGATTTTATCTTTTTGATAAGAAAAGACTAATTCACAGCGTGAGTATGAATTTCTTGAAATTCGAGCAATTTTTTTTCGTAGAAAATTGGCGAGCATATTCGTAATAGACGCAACATGACATCGATGCGACGCGCGTCGGCGGAACCGATTTGTCTCGTGACCTTGAGCGAGATAACAATAATTTGAGATAACAATAATTGGCAGCGCGATTACATTCGCATCGCAGACAAAGTACTACCGCTGCGCAACAGATTAGAGCCGCGCCTCTAATGGCACTAGTCTGCATTGCGGAAATCTAATCTAATCCTTCAACCATAAATGCCACTCGTTTATAACAGTATGTGCCGAGAGCCACGATCTTCAACTGTAATCTAATGATATCGATCTGTTTCTTATACGTTAATAATTTTAAAAAGGAGAAGACTCTCAACTTGTCATAAGAAAGATTAATACTTTAAATCTTTCTCCGATTATAATAAAATATTAAAGACTAATAATTAACTAATGAATTGTAAAATATTTAATCTTTAGAACGAGATTTAAAATATATAATAGAATTTATCTTAAAAAGTTATAAAATTAAGTTATAACATAAGAATAAAATAAACGTGAAATAAAACTGATCATTATTAGTAATTTTTATATATAAAAGAATTAAAAATATAAATAAATATATTCGTATATTAAAAAATTCCTATTTTATGCAAGTGAATACTATTTAACGTTAGATATTATGAATGTCAAGTACAAACGCGTTCCGTAAAATTAATCTTCCTAAGTTTGATGTGAAATATATTTTCTCGTTACGAGAGACGTTCGGAAACCGACGTTTCGCGGACTGAAAGGATTTCTTTTTTTAGATTTAAAACGACCTTTATGCGCGAAGGTGTTAGCAGGTGCTGCGAAAGTATAGTCGCAGCGCTTTACAGCGAGTGCATGATGTATCCCCGGTGCATTGCCCTCATGCAGGGTAGCACGTTCTCCTCGATCGATACGTTTTACCAAACGGCGACGACGACGACGACGACGATGACGAAGAAGACGAAACGACAACGAGAACGTTGAAAAGCATTTGCGAATCAGCAATTCCTAAGATGTTGTAGTTTTTCAAGCACTGATTAAATCACATGAAATTTGACAGTCGGAAAATTTTATTTCTTGCATTATTAAAGTATGTGCGCAGTAAAATGTTATAGTATTTTAAACGATATTAATATTCGAAAAATATATATCACTAAAAAATTATATTTCTAATTCGTATACGGAAAAAAAGATTTATTAAAACAACTATAAAAACTTCATTATTTCAGCAAACCTATAGTCATAATACGAGTATATGCAGACAATCATTTTCTATGTTAAAATAGCAAAATTGTACAACTGAATAAAATTATATAATAGATAATCGTATTTTTGTTGTAACAGCATGGTAAATTTGATTAGACAGCAAAGATAACTTTCTATAAAAATCGATACAATACATAAACAAAAATTTTTAACAAAATATGTTATCTAAGATGGCGTAATTTTTGCTTCTGTAAGGAAGAAAACTCGTTACATTAGCAATTTTCATTGTAGTAAAAGTTAGCTGAATTAGCATACTGATGATTGCCTATATAGCGATACAATTTCTTTATTAAATTATCAAATCTTTTTAGTTATACGTTAAACTTGTGCAACATAACTATTGCTTTGCTGAATCATCTAATCTATTTTTTATAAATATTCAAATTTAGAATTATTTGAAATAATGCAGATTTTCTTGCTAAAAAAAATACTTAATAATTTATAAATACACATGTAAATAATCATTTGATCGTTTGAAGTGGGTGTCGCAAATGATGCGGGGTAAACAAGAATAAATGTAATCATGCCGAATCGGATTTGTACGATGCAATCGTGACAGGGGCAGGTAGTAAGAAGACTTACGAGCAGCATTCCAGCTTGTTATCGTCGGATCAGTATCGCCGGCAAGAATCGTAAAAGAGATGTCTGCGCGATGCGCGAATTGATTGCGATATAACGCCAGCGGAAGCTCTTTCGAAAGGAAAGCAGTTTCGTGACATGCCTCAATTTTACCTCTCGATATTTTAGCTCTCAGAAAAAGATTGATACGACAAATAATGACATATGTATCTCACGTAAAGGTATTTTGGGTAATTTCTTTTTTAACGGTAAAGCGTAGGAATTGGAAATTCAAAGATATACGTATATCTCCTGAATTGATATGTATTTGCATATATTATTAGAAAGTCATTTCTTATTTTTATTTTAAGCGTATTTAATAAATCTTATATATTGCATTTTCGCTTACTAAAGCATCACAAGGTGATGAGATGCATATGCACTTCGCCTTAACATCAATATTTGCAACAGACGCAAGATTAAAACGACGACGAAGAGATTGCGTAATCTAAAAGACACACACGGCAGCGACGTCAAAAATTATACGCGCTTTATCGGAGAGGCGCGATTGGTTTGACGTATATTTTAATCGTTGTGTTTGTTCAGCATGAGCTCCGAAGCGCGACATTGATCGAACTGTGTGTACGTAGCATCGCAAATATTATGCTTTTTTCGCAAATACCTTCTGGAAAAAATTATTTTCGGTAGATTGTCTCCGGTAGAAAACATTCACGATAAAATCCTGCGGAAGAAGAGAGAATAAAAAAGTTTTGTGCATATATATTTTTACGTTTATATTCCGCAAATAGTTTTTTCCTTGAAAGTATTTTTTTCCGAAGACTTTCAGGAAAAAAAATACGCGGATATGTTTCTTTTCTTAAATTGGTCACACGATATGATCCCCGTTAATCGGCAAAATAAAAGTTATTTATAATTATCGGCCAATCGGGAGACAGCAGATGCTCACAAACGCTTTTAATTTCGATATTTGCGATTATTGCTTCGTTATCTCAGCGGCGAAAATAAACGACAGTGCTGCGGTTCGTCGATCGCATAACTGGTGTCGTGGAATTCGAGCGAAGTTCATCCACGAAGCGCTTCTCGAAATACCAGCTTTGTCGTCGTCGGATGACTTTGACGTCCCGGGAGAAGGTAGCTCAAGAGAGATGCAGTTCCTCGAGGCGTATAATAATCGCGAGCGGACGATCGATGCGGTGAAGTTTACCCTTTTCTGAAACTGCAATTTCAATCGAGCCGCGGCAACGAGGAGGACGAGGACAACGACGATGACGGTAGTGTCACGTTTCGAGCGAGCGAGCGCAGCGCGGTATCGAGCGAGCTGTGCAACTGCGACAGCGACTGGCTGTTTTATGGTCCACCGAGGTGCTGGCGTGGTTCGGGGAGCCATAAAGTTCGTTACAACATCACCGTCCGCGAGCTTTTGCGAGCCGCTATGGCATTTCAAGCACCAGCATCAACCCCAGCGAACTTCGTCCCTTCGCCGCGTTCGCCGGTAATTCTATCTCCGATCGATCGATCGAGCAACTCGTCACTCTTTCATCCATTCTCGTTCGTGTATCCGGGTTGCTCTCACTACTTGCTCAGGTCACCGTTGTCTCGCTTGAAAAATTCAATTGTCACACGATACAGTATGAAAGCATAAAACATATAACAATATGTTATATAGGTATGAAACGAAGAATAATGTGCAAGAAATAAAGGCAATTTCTATTTAATGCTTTAAGTCATTTAACTTATAGGTGAGTCTATTTATTAGGAGAGATCTAATTTTTTTGAAAATTGTTTCTGTATGACTTACAGAATTTCTTGAGATGCGGAAAATGCTTTACTTTTGAAATTATTTTCATCATAGATTGTGGAATTCAATTGTAGAATTATGTATCGAAATTAACATTTGCAGTAGTAATGAACTATATTTGATTGAGATTTGGATGTAACTCTCATGTTACATCGTGACGACTGCGATATAATTTGATACGCGATATAACTGTAATTAAATGATCCATCAACTCTGTCAGTTGAACTACTAAAATTCAATCACGAATGGCATGGAAAGAGATGAAAGGAATCATATATGTACCAAATATAACTTATTCCTATATTCAGCACATATAAATTCCTTTTACTCGAAGAATGACATTGGTTCTCGTTTTAAAATATGCTCGGACAGATTTCTCCTTCCCGTTTTTCTTCGTAAAATTGTTATCCTCAAAATTTTTATTCATTTAATCTCGTCAAGAAAATTTTCGATTCTGTAGAAATAATGAAGAAATTCATCTTTCTTATGAGTTTCTTGTTTAGAAAATGCAAATTAAAAAATATGCCTAATTATTTTAGTGTTGGATATATTATCCTCTATAAAGAATACATCTACCAATATAATATTTAGAATTTTACAAACAAATAAAGATCAAGTATACGTGTAGAGAACGAACAAAATATGTAAATTCAAAACTTTATTAACATATAATAAAAATGTATTAATACTAAATACATTAGATAAGATATATTACATTTAATTTATTACGTACGAATATCCACATGAATGTTACGTGAAAAATGAAAATGCAAATACGAAAATGGTGAGACGATAGCATGACTACTGTTTTTAATATCTTTATACCAGATAACTTAAAAAAAAAAAAAAAAAAACGAAAGAAAAAAGTTAAAAAAAAATTATCTAAAATTCCATTTAAAAAGCAATAAGGATATAAATGTGGTAAGCAATTATTATAATTATTTTCGAATTTATGAATAAAATATCAACTTGCACAAAACGTGTATTTCATGATAGCATTACAAGAACATAAAAGCACTTGATATGATGGAGCAATTTTGAAAATATCCGCATATTTCTGTGATCGAAGGGCTTTCCCGTACATCTGTATTACATTGGTAACGAGCAAAAGTGATGTTATATTGCAAGTCGATCGATACGAATGGTACGCGAGCGAGCATTCATCCCTCTGTGTGTCAGTCGCTCCTGTCGTTGCTGTCTCCGCCGCACACCCTCGCTCTGTTGTCGCAGCAACAGCCGTCGCCGCCGCCGCCGCTGCTGCATCCCTCTTCCGCTTTCCCTTTCGACGGCCTCGGACGAGCGCGAGAACGCGAACGGAGGGGTGCTGAAAACCCCTTTAAAGCTTTAACGCGACCGACCGACCGACCGACCCATCAGTCGTTAACACGCGCACGTGCCAGCAAATGTTCGCGAGAAACTTCTGTGTTGGCTCTTGCTCGTTAAACCGCTATCAAATTGTCATAAAACTCATATTGATAGAAACGTTCTTAACTTCGGTCCGGAGCTGCGGTCGAGGATCTTTGCATTTGGAAGCAAAATCAATGAAATAAACAATTTATCTCCAAAATTCCCTATCTTTTTATTATCACAAAAAAATATGTACAATTATATTTTTATTCATATTCTCTAAAACTTTTAAGATGAAAGATTGAAAATTCAGCCACTCTTTTTGAAGACTAACTCAATTTTCATGACATTCTTTGGAGTGAGATTTTACTCTAAAACTCTAAACAATTTAGAGAGTGTGCAATATATATTACATGTAATTGTGAACATATTATTCTAATTGACTTATTAATCACGATTTTCTAGTCTTTTACTACACACAATTTCCATATTTCAATATAACATATACTGCCAGTAACTGAAAATCTATAATTCACGTATAGATTTTTAATCCTAGCAGTATATATCGAAACATGATCAGTAATCGTTCGTATCCTAAATTAATTTTCATTACTTTTACATCAAATATATAAAAATTACTAAGGGATTCTTATACATGAACATATTTTACCATTTTTAGAAAATATTTATAAAGTTGTGTATTTAGAAGAGGAAGAGGACAGTAATGTCATTAATAATGACTCATTATATTCTATATTTCACCTATTAATTAAATTTAATAATCGAAATAAAAGCTTTTGTAGAGTAAATTCTATTAAAATTAATTTTTAATTAAAAAAAAAACATTGCGTAGTATGTTTGGAAACATATTTGTTTTTTTATTTCATAAAAAAGAGAAAAACACATAATACAGCAAAATATTAGGCATAAATCATCATATTAATATATGTATCGAAAATGCAAAATATCTATAAATTTGATCATAAACATCGTGGTATTGTGGTATTTCGGGATACGCGACGGTAGCTTTCACGGTCGTCACAGCACACTCGATCGATCTATTTCGATCCATGGCCAATTGGACGGATGTGCGAACCAAAGACACAACGCGGAACGAAAAGGAAAGCGCGCGAGTCGCGAGTGCGTTTGCACGCGACCTCGTTCTTTTGCCGTGCTCGTCGGCACTTGAAAAGCTCGTACGACCTTCTCCGTTTTACTTCTCGAGGTGTGCACGAACCACGCCATCCTGTGGTACCGCCAACTGTCACGACGTGACGTTTCTCAGCCCGCCTCTTACGAGCGTCCCGTACACGTGCGTGCGTGCGTGAGCAGATGTTTTAAACCGGATTCACGAAGGGAACGAGCGAAGAAATTTTTGCTGGAAAGAGAAAACGATTGAGTTCGACTAATCGAGGTTTATCTGAGACACAATTATCTGAATTATACAGAATCTGAGATTATATTGCAGAATTTAGAATCGCGCAGGTGATAAGAAAATGATAGATAATTAGTTGAAATTGTAGTTAACTCTAAATAACTTTTATGTCCATTTCTACCAATGTAGATCAATTTTCATCTTGATTTAACTTACTTTTTACCTTCTAGTTCTAAGAATTAAAATTAATTTATATTGATAAAAATGGATCTTAGAGGAATCTAGTAAAAGATTGTCAAAGTTACTTGCATATTTCATGAATTCTTGACTGTTGGCGTTATGAACTTCATAGCGCTTGGTTCAAGATTAATTTATTTTTACAAATCAATATACTGCACTCGTATTATATATTACTTGAAACCAATTTCGCGAAAAATATCTTTCTCTATTTTTCTTTCCAATAAAGTGTTTTTATCTTTCAATGCACATTTATTTTATGTATGTATTGATAATTTTTGTTTAAAGCGATACGTGCGCATTTCGTAATGGCAACGAATCACGAATCAAAGTATTTCGTGTATACGTTCGATTGTATGAATAATCAACATCACAGAGGAATTAATCCTGCGGATATAATGATATGATTTATATGCAATTATTTACATGAACCGAGTGCAACCGCGCGGCGCAACACCAATATCTATATCCACGTATGACGAGCGCTCTTCTGATCGAATAGTCGAGCAATTTCATTTTCTGTACTAATTTATTCATGACCATACAGTGGAGGGCTCTCGATCGCAACCCTTTTTCTCGGTGGCAGATAAGAGCAGTCACCACATGTTTATATTTTGTGCGTCAGAATCAAATAAAATTTGGAGCTTTTTCTTTGATCTCTAAACATTTGTGTTGAAATAATCGAGAATGCATATAGATGTTTGATGAAAAAGGATTTTTCCCCAACCTAATATTAATATTTCCAAATATTGATATTTAAAAAAAAAAGGTCTATAGTCGATAATTGCAAGCACTTATTGATACTTTTGTACCGTTATCGATGCAATTGTATCTCATCAGATATAACTACACACACCGAATACTATTTCAAGTCGAAAACACAATTGAAAAGCACAGGCAATAAAAACAGCTGAAACAATAATCGATTTTAAAACCTATCAGAAACCGTGTATTCTGTTTATTTCAGCTTATTTCTATAGCTGTGTTTTTCAATTGTGTCTTATGTTTTAATTTTTCATTTGTTACGTTTTCATATTATTGCTAGAAAATATAGTTATATCATTGGTACTCTAGTTTTGATCAATATTTGATCATCAAGTTATCTATTGATATAAATCCAAAAATATTGAACATATTTAAATTGCATTAAAAGAGATGCTTTCCCTCCTCTAGTCTTTTATAGATCTTTTCCTCACATAAAGGAGAATACACGAAGAAAGGAATTTTCGCTGAAAATTAGAGAAAACGATTAAATTCGACTCTAATTTAGAAGTTTATCGGAGACACAATTATCAGAATTGTACAAAATTTGAAATTATATTACTAAATTTAAGAAATGTCTCACGATTTGTTAAATTGCACATCATTATTAAACGATTTCCAAGGACAATAACATTCAACTACTATAACGCTTTTTATTATCAAATATAAATCGTTCTTTTTGTTATCTTTTTGTTTTGTGTAGATAACAATATTAACAATTTCACGATATTTACGCGTGATAATCTGTCTGTTCGCACTTGCAATTTTGTGCACTAAGCATGTTTGCTTTCTCTTTCTTCAACGCCCGAGAGTATACATATGTATATATTTATCTTATTTTATAAATATACATATAATACACATTTTTAGGAATTTCAAGCAACGCGAATAACAGACCTATCGAAATTACAAATATCGCATTATTCTGCGCTTTTTTCAAACGTTTAAATACGAACGTCGATTTTGCAGATGCTGTCGGTGAGCCAAGGAATGGAGGTCGGCAGCAGCGGACGAGGTGCATCGGCGGAAGATGACCCAACCGCTGGTGCGGTCAGCGGTGGAGTCGGTGGCGGCGGCGGTGGCGATGGCGACGATACCAGAAGACGTCGAGATATACAAGCGGTGATGATCGCCGCGGCGAGGGATCGCGCGATCCGCACGGAGAGTGTCCGGCATGATCTTGCTCTCAATCTACCGCCGAGACTCGAGCTCCCGGACGGCGAGGAGCACCCGTACGGGGCGCACCCGGATCTTCACCTTCGCAACCCAGAACAGGTAAGAGAAAAGCGCAGAGAGTTGCAGCAAGATTCGACGAATGCCGATTCCCGAGGATTTAAATCGCGTCGAACAGGGGGTCTATTCTTGAATCTACAATATATTGCACACGAAAATCTATAATATACGTAACATGTAATATACTATAGAATTTTTATTTGTGATATATTTATCTAAAAAAATATCACACAAACGAAAGATAATTATTATATTAATTTATATAATTATAAATTAGATAAATAATTCCCCAGATCTCTTTCTCTTTGTTTTGATCTTTTTTCTATTTCTTTTTTTTTAAATATATTTTTTCTGTTTTGTCATATATTATTTTTTCTTTCTTTCTTTGTATTTATTGATGCATTCTGTTTGATTTCTTTGTTCTTATAATTTGAGGACTCGACATAGAACGTTAATAAACGTTATTTATCTTCTCTCTCTTCTCTCTCTTTTCAGTGTTTCTGTTTGCAACTGGTTTCTTCGGAATTCGTATTTACTATTATTAGCGATAGAACATCACTCAAAAGAAAAAAAATTTAATATTATTGACAAACTTTTAATATTATTATTCTGAAAAAACAAATATATTTTTAAAATCGCGATTAATAATTTGATTGTCAGAGATCCTCGCTTTTATCATAATATAATGCTGTAAGATTATATTTACAATATGTCGACATATGTGTTTGCTGTACATTGCCTCCGACCGGGAGAATGACCGAAAAAATATATTTATTTATTCGTTTCCTGTCCCTCCGCGAATTCTCAGGTTCAAGTACTCATTATGCCTCGTCATCATTACGCAAATAAGAATATTAAACTTCAAACCGCTTGAAATACTTAAAGCAATCGCAATCACCGTAACTGTAATACAGTTTTACAGTCTAGAAATTATAGTCTAATAAAGATATAAGAAACAGGAGAGTAAAAAATAGTTTAATCGCTTAAAATTGTGGCCATTTAATTTTAAATTATAAATCTGACATTCAAAAAATCTATGTATGGTATCTCTTGATATTACGAATGAAAATGAATAAATTTCTTGATTCTCGTACGAAAATTAATTCCTTATGAGTGAATAAATGTATCGGTATATCACAATTTTATTAAGTAAATCTTGCATTCATGCATTCGATATAATCGATGTAGGTATTGTCGAATTTTGATATACGAAAACCTAAACTCAATTATCTTGAATTTTTAAAGACTTTACTTACGAATGTTCTATCATTTTTTGTTCTTTGTATGCCTGACTATAACGAATTTTTTTGTTTCTAGGAGAGCGAAATTTATCAGAAATGCGTGCGAGCGCCGCCGAATCGCACTGTGTTCGATAGCGAGAGTCCGCCGCCTTATCGGACGCCAAGTAGCAGCCAGCATCTCCACCCGGGATTGCTCGATGTGCCTGGCGACCGGGTGACGCGGAGTCAGAGTCCCAGCAGCAGCAATTTATTGTTGAATACCGCACGCTCGATGTTCAAGATGTTCCCGAGCCATACGACGCCATCGTCGACGTCGATGCCGGTCAACAAACCGCCCTTTTCCAGTTATTCCGAGTCCAGTAGTAACGTGAGCAGTAATCTGAGCAGTAGCAATCTGTCCAACATCACCGTGGTGCCCTGCGAAACCGACGAAAGCCGGCAAGAGCAGCAGCAACAGCAACAGCAACCCCAGCAGCAGCAATTCCATCAGAAGGTCTGATCCGCGGCGTCCTCCTTCCTTGACGCCGTTGTCGTCATTGTCGCAGCTGCATCGTCCGACCTCGAGAATGAACGATGGTTCTCAAGATCGTTCTGCGCGACTGCAACGACAACAACGACGCCTTTCAAGACTGACTCACGGGAGAAGCTTCAACATAGGATAAATTCCATTGGTCATGTTCCATCGTGTTCAACAACGTGTATTACATATACGCGAGAGAATATAATATCCTCCCGACCGGTGGTATCCTCGTTGAATCATTCTTCCGGCGTTCTTCTATAATGAGAGAGAGAGAGAGAGAAAGAGAGAGAGAGAGAAAGAGAGAGAAAGAGAGAGAGAAAGAAAGAGAGAGAGAAAGGGTCGTCCGTTCGTGGCCTAAAGGAGGATCGGCGGAAATGTAAAAAAAGCCGGCTCCTGGTAATGACTGAAAAGTCAAATCAGTCATCAAGACTGCGCTCAATCGCCGTGCGTTGGTTCGCGCCTGTCCTCTTTTTTTTTCGACCAGGAGAATCGATGCGCCGTCGCCGCCGCCGTTGTTGACGCGTCTCATTGTGCAATTCCACACGCGGCCAGTGTCTAGCCTAGATCTCAGATTATTTCAAAGCGGTAGCATGAGGATTGTGATTGCGTCGGACGTGAAGAGAATGGAAAGCGAGTAGAATGGACGGAGCGATCGAAGCTCGGCGTGGAAAATAGCGTTACCAACGCGCGACGTGAAGTGATGGCCTACCCTGGAACGAGGGACTTCCTATCCGGGGGAATTAGACGGCGAAAAGCTTCACTTCGAAGAGAAACGGATGCGAGGTTCGTGACTCGCACGATACCAATTCCACAACGAAGCAGAATCGCCGGTCACCCTCTTCCAGCTCTCGATCGGAGGCTCGATCGTCGGACATCGCGGAAGTTTGTTCATCGCGACGAAGACTTAGTAAATTATTTATTATCGATATAACATTTTATTCGCGACGGGCGGCTGCTGCGCGACGGCTGGACGGGGCAAGTGTGGTTTCACGCGATAGTGGTTGTGGAAAAAAAAAAAAGAAAAAACGGACGAACGGGACACGAGTTGTATGAGCGAATTCGTTCGGTTGCGTGAGTGCGAGACCAGACGTGCGTATGAGTATAAATGCAAGCGCGCGTGTGCGGAACGAGTAGAACGAAAGACGCGCAAGAGGCGCAGCTAATTGCAGGGTCGAGAGGGGAAAAAGAAGGAAAAAAAAAGACAAAGAGCGGGACCCGCGCGCGCGCGCTCGCGCGTGTTTGTGTATGCATGTGAGGAGTTGCGTAGGGGAATAATGTAGTGCCAAGAGTGAAAACGGGAACTCTGTACATATTAGGCTAGGTAGTTCAATATCAATATACTTATTACGACTAAAAAAACGATATGCTACATACCGATTTAAAAGTAAAACATCAAACATACATTACAAACACGCATACCATTAAAAACACGAGATGGCCGGCCGTACGAAACTGTAATGGGACGCGCACACACCTCCGACAAATGTACCATATATTGTCCTGGCAAAAGTCAAAGTTGAATATGTTCTACCTCGAATGCTATATGTACTTGAAGCAATTAATAATGTTGAATCTTTTCCGGCGAAATTAGAAATAATTTTAAGGAAAATTCATCGATCTCTTTATTATAAAGATTATGTGTTCGTAATTATATGTTCAAATATAATCATAAGTAGCAAATCAATATACTGATACATTTAATTAAAAAAATTTTAAAAGAGTTAGAACAGATGTCACTCGTTATCGTTACATTGTGTAGTTTTTATAAATATACAATACAAAGTAAAATTTTCGAAATTTCTTGCAATTCAAATAGTTAGAATGAAAAGGATTAATGGTTCCTTCAATCATCGTTGCATTGTATTAATGTTCTTTCTCTTTAGATCAGAATTGTATACAAAGAGGAAACATAAATGCGACACGGTTGTATCGATTCTAGTTGACTCACTTTTGCTTTTAGCAATTGCCTATCTCTTACTGAAGCCAGAGATATACATTATGATTTTTCGTGCTAGATTGCATGCAATCTAGTGAATTCCTAAATTCTGCGTTCTGGAGAGCGATCATATATCTTTTGCTTAGGGTGGAAACGTGAAAAATTAAATTTTAAAGGACATGTTTTTCAGTAAGGATACACAGTGTAACGCAATGAATCATTACATCCTTGTTATTTGACAATGTTAAACAAGGATGAAATGATTTACTATGTCACAGTGTATCCTTACTGAAAAAACGCTCGAAGAAAATTTTCTCTTTCACGTTACCGCCTTTAGGGAAAAAGTTACATAATTTATAACTTATGTGGTACAATTTTAGTAATTTATTAAATTGCATACGACGTAGCACGAAGAATCACATTGTGTGCCTTAAGTTATTCGTGTAAATATAACAGAAAAAGAAGAGAAATTTAGTTCATCAACATATTGAGTTAAATCCAATCGATGTTAATGCAACCGTTAATTAACAATCGACCGTAGTGCATTCGTGCATCGAGGAAGAATCGAATAATCGTTATTTGTTCGATAAACATTTGTTTTGCAGACAGAGTACGTTTGTAATGGCGGCGTGCATACAAGAGTACATTTGCAATGCAAATCTATGAGAATGCGCATCCCTTTCGCGTTCCGCATGGCTCGCCCTGTGTCCGACATAACGCTATCTTTATTATTATTCAAATAGATAAGGCCTCAGTTTTGACAAAATAGGACGAGTTCTGCTCGAACAAAGATTCAAGTTTGATGACGCGTTTTTCAGTGTAATCAATAATTCAGTATAATTTATTTTAAAAAATCGATATAATAAATCCTAAATTTCCACCAATAACACAAAATATTATCAATGGCTTGATTACATATAGTAGGATAGTTTAATAAATTATTATACTATCTCGCAATTTTTAGCAGGATTACTTTTAAAATATTTACAGTATTATTTCTCGTTAAATATAGATGTTTAATTGAATTTTCAAGACAAAAGTTTTAGCTATATGTATACTTGTATGAAAAGGCCTTGTCAAATTTGAATCTCAGTTTCGAGGCAGAGCGAATCACTCGATTATTTCATGAGAAGTCACCAATTATTATTGTATTTCTTAAGGGTCCACGACGCAGGGAGAAATTGCAATGAAATTATACCGATACGTTTCCCTTTGTGATTACGGATCGTGCGTGGCGTACGAGGAATGCACGAGACAGGAAGACAGATGGTAGATCGCGTAGAGTGGAATAACCTCTCGTGTGCACTTTGTTAATTTCGCGTTAATTTCGCGAGCTTCCGCTTCGTTTCCGAGGAAATAGCCGCATTGGCGTTCTTAGATATTCGTTTGGAATTCCGTTAAAGTGCACGAAATTCTCATACCACCGCCCGTGCGTATCCGCGACGCAATTTCGTCAAATCGTTCAATACAAGATTCAGCATTCGACGTGCGTGAAAGTGTAATGTCTTGATGGCGAGGTCCTAATCATCGTTAACATTCTTCCTAACAAAGAAGAAAATTGTAAATTTTAATCTTCGTGAAAGTGTCCGGGCAATTACGCCTGCACGGCGATGTTGTTTCGTTTCATGTTCATTAAGTCGCTGTGTGGCGAGTCGAGGGAGAAAATATCGTCTTTCTGTTTTCACCTTTGAGATGTGTTCACGCGCATGCAATATTAGACGACGAGATTTAATTGTATTCTATGTAAAGAAATTAGCGCGTGTGCGGATCGAAGCGATCAAGGAGATATATTGGCAAAGATGTTTCTTTTTGTTTCTTTTTGAATTCTCACTTTGATATTGCCCTTTCGTTCGCTTCATCTTCTGCTAGTTACAATCTCATTGTCTCACTGTCTCATACGAAGGATGAATTGTATGTTCATATGTATTCGAGAGGTAAATAGATTATGACAAATATAAAAAACAAGGAGAATGCGGACGAAAGCGCAAAATAGAAGTGAATTCGAGAAAAAAAGATGTATAATTCGATGGGTCCTGTGCAAGTTTTGGTTAAATTTGCGACGTCGTCGACTTAGATTGAATTGTAAAACACGACGACGCGAGTGCGAGATATTTTAGACGATAAGTTCTAGGCGAAGTGAAATTTTAGCAAGCTATTGTCGATTATTATTATCGCTATCAGACATCGTGATATATCTAGCAATTTGTTAATTGGGATTTAATGAGAGGTGCGAGATGTATGAGTATAATCGTGGCCTTTCGACACGAGAGAGAGAGAGAGAGAGAGAGAGAGAGAGAGAGAGAGAGAGAGAGAAAGAAAGAGAGAAAGAGAGACAGAGAAAAGGGAGAGTAATGAAAGCGATCCTAGATGAAATATCCTTTTGTCTGTCCGAATTCACGGTTCAACCTTCGAGATTGCTATTTTAAGCGAATTGAAAGCCAAAATTAGATTTTTTACACAAACTGATTGTTCAGCGAACTGTTCAGTTCACAAAATTATCAATCAAACACTTTACACTCGAAAAAAAAGTAGAGTAAAAGTATTTAATTAGTACAGTTTAAATATAATTGTGTTATCAAATTAAAAATATATTTCGCAAATGTTTTTTTTAAATTCCAATTTTGAGTAAGTTCCATTCTTAGCGATCTCATCGTAACGCGAGGCGCTGGCTTGATCGTTTCATCGACTACGATTGTCGCAGTGTGCAACGTCAGCAGACGTAGTGAACCGAAACCGTAATGTTTTAAAGTCCATTGCAAAATATGAGCAAGGAAGCAATAAGATAATGGAAATGTGTTAGAAGCGGAGACTAACGGTTAATTAAAATTGTAAGACCAGCTGTAAGAGAACAAAATGGAGACATATATCTTTTACTTTTTCACAGTGGAGAAATAACATATTGCGAGTAACGGTTAATGTGATTAAATTGTTTTTTTTTTTTTGTCAAGAATTGAACTGTTTTTATATATGAATATATTTTTAATTGCGCCAAATTATTCCGCTTTGCATTTTCAATATATTATTTTGATTTCTCATTGTTATGATGGGCTTTTGAAACGAAACGAAACGATTACTCGAACGATTTGTATTCTCACACAACCAAAACACGCGAGATCAAGCCGGCGACTGCCGATTAATCTAGTCACGTTGACCCGTATGTCCGGCCGGAGAATGATCGCCAATCCACCGATTCGGGTAACAGCTAATATTATCGTTCTTTGTCGACGAATTTAGTGGCGGAAAAGATAAGACTCTCTCTCTTAGGCGTAATGTGATTTCCCAAGGTGTTCCAAAATAACTCGCGTACTCCCTCCGGCGAAATTGCGACGCGGAGTGGAACGGTTGCAAGCGGGGGTCAAAAGCGGGGTCCCCCTTTTAAAAGCTTACGTTTCTAAGCTGTAATTATAATTGTACTGTTGATAAGATCGGTATGTCTAGTCCCTCGTGGTGGAAGGGAGGTCGAGAGCTTCGCCATTGTCCCTCTCGCGAGATCCACCCTGTAAGTCTTTTGACCAATTGATTCTAATTTTTTTCCCCTTATCTCTTCCTCTCCTTAAGTCACCCTTGGCGTGGATCTGTCTGATCGATTTATCTCGCGATTTTGCATCCGTTAATTTGTCTGAATTTCTACGTGAATTGAATTTTGTCACCTCTAGCATTTTAATTTGCTTTAAGTTTTAATTAAATAGACAATTTGTTTTATATGATAAATGAATCAAAGAAATAATAATGAAGTGAATCAAAGAATTCTGAAAACATGGACAGATAGATGCAAAATTGCGAATCGAATTTAAATGAGTGAAATCACACTAGGGATGATGTCTCGCGGTTGTTCGTAGGTACGTTACGTCCTGCAGTTAGCCCTCCTCCTGTTGCGTGCTAATAAGGAAGACTCGTAACATGAAATTTCTTTTTTACAATCATTTTATGCTCGCAAATAATGAAAGGAATTGGTGAGTCACATGTTATGAGCTCGTCTTATCAGTGCGAAAGAGAGAGAGAGAGAGAAAGAGTGCAAGAAAGAGAAGTGCGTTGCAGAGGAGTGTAACAAAGGCAGAAATCACTGAACTTTGTACATATTGGAAAATGCACTTCTATATAATTCTGACATAAAAGTCAGTCGAAAAAAAAAAAACGTTCACGAAGTTTTGTCTTTCAATTCGTTAAAAGATTTGTCTCGAGATAGTTTAGTGTTCATTTTATAGTTAAGTATATTTTTTTTATAAAATACGTAAAATAGACCTTTATAAAATATGTATCTATATATTTGAATACAAAAATATATAAATATATATATATATACATATAAAGGGTCTACTTTAAAAAGTTTATGTATATATATCTATATTAGTTTACACTGAGAAAAACAGTGTTACTTTAGAATGATTTTTTCTCGACTAACATTTTGAATATCTGTGCGCGTTTCGTACAGTGTTACTTTAGAATGATTTTTTCTCGACTAACATTTTGAATATCTGTGCGCGTTTCGGCATGTACAGAGTTCTGTGGCAAAAATAAAAGACAGAACTTGTCGCGTCATTTAACAAGTTCAAACAGCAAAAATTGTTCAACCGTGGCAATGCGCGAGAGTGGACGAGAGAAAGAAAGAGAGAGAGGGGGG